>NW_026968360.1:0-101620 GCF_028390025.1 Pseudophryne corroboree
AAATTCCCTAAGCCTTGGACCTGTCGATTTTGGTCAAAAATGAAAATTTCAAAGGTGCCCCAATTTCTGCTTTAAACTTTAGGTACTATCCCAAAATGGTGACAGAAGTTGATTTCGGAGCATCATTTTTGAACAGGAGCTTCAACCGTTTTGTGGCAGATCAGAAATTCCCTAAGCCCCAGACCTGTCGATTTTGGTCAAAAATGAAAATTTTAAAAATGCCCCAATTTCTGCTTCAAACTTCAGGTACTATCCCAAAATGTATCACTAAGGTGACAGAAGTTGATTTCGGAGCATCATTTTTGAACAGGAGCTTCATCCGTTTTGTGGCATATGAGAAATTCCCTAAGCCCCGGACCTGTCGATTTTGGTCAAAAATGAAAATGGCAAAAGTGACCCAATTTCTGCTTTAAACTTTAGGTACTATCCCAAAATGTATCACTAAGGTGACAGAAGTTGATTTCGGAGCATCATTTTTGAACAGGAGCTTCAACCGTTTTGTGGCAGATGAGAAATTCCCTAAGCCCCGGACCTGTCGATTTTGGTCAAAAATGAAAATTTCAAAGGTGCCCCAATTTCTGCTTTAAACTTCAGGTACTATCCCAAAATGTATCACTAAGGTGACAGAAGTTGATTTCGGAGCATCATTTTTGAACAGGAGCTTCATCCGTTTTGTGGCATATGAGAAATTCCCTAAGCCCCGGACCTGTCGATTTTGGTCAAAAATGAAAATGGCAAAAGTGACCCAATTTCTGCTTTAAACTTTAGGTACTATCCCAAAATGTATCACTAAGGTGACAGAAGTTGATTTCGGAGCATCATTTTTGAACAGGAGCTTCAACCGTTTTGTGGCATATGAGAAATTCCCTAAGCCCCGGACCTGTCGATTTTGGTCAAAAATGAAAATGTCAAAAGTGCCCCAATTTCTGCTTTATACTTTAGTTACTATCCCAAAATGTATCACTAAGGTGACAGAAGTTGATTTCGGAGCATCATTTTTGAACAGGAGCTTCAACCGTTTTGTGGCAGATGAGAAATTCCCTAAGCACCGGACCTGTCGAATTTGGTCAAAAATGAAAATTTCAAAAGTGCCCTAATTTCTGCTTTAAACTTTAGGTACTATCCCAAAATGTATCACTAAGGTGACAGAAGTTGATTTCGGAGCATCATTTTTGAACAGGAGCTTCATCCGTTTTGTGGCATATGAGAAATTCCCTAAACCCCGGACCTGTTGATTTTGGTCAAAAATGAAAATTTCAAAGGTGCCCCAATTTCTGCTTTAAACTTTAGGTACTATCCCAAAATGTATCACTAAGGTGACAGAAGTTGATTTCGGAGCATCATTTTTGAACAGGAGCTTCATCCGTTTTGTGGCATATGAGAAATTCCCTAAGCCCCGGACCTGTCGATTTTGGTCAAAAATGAAAATTTCAAAAGTGCCCCAATTTCTGCTTTAAACTTTAGGTACTATCCCAAAATGGTGACAGAAGTTGATTTCGGAGCATCATTTTTGAACAGGAGCTTCAACCGTTTTGTGGCAGATCAGAAATTCCCTAAGCCCCAGACCTGTCGATTTTGGTCAAAAATGAAAATTTTAAAAATGCCCCAATTTCTGCTTCAAACTTCAGGTACTATCCCAAAATGTATCACTAAGGTGACAGAAGTTGATTTCGGAGCATCATTTTTGAACAGGAGCTTCATCCGTTTTGTGGCATATGAGAAATTCCCTAAGCCCCGGACCTGTCGATTTTGGTCAAAAATGAAAATGGCAAAAGTGACCCAATTTCTGCTTTAAACTTTAGGTACTATCCCAAAATGTATCACTAAGGTGACAGAAGTTGATTTCGGAGCATCATTTTTGAACAGGAGCTTCAACCGTTTTGTGGCATATGAGAAATTCCCTAAGCCCCGGACCTGTCGATTTTGGTCAAAAATGAAAATGTCAAAAGTGCCCCAATTTCTGCTTTATACTTTAGTTACTATCCCAAAATGTATCACTAAGGTGACAGAAGTTGATTTCGGAGCATCATTTTTGAACAGGAGCTTCAACCGTTTTGTGGCAGATGAGAAATTCCCTAAGCACCGGACCTGTCGAATTTGGTCAAAAATGAAAATTTCAAAAGTGCCCTAATTTCTGCTTTAAACTTTAGGTACTATACCAAAATGTATCACTAAGGTGACAGAAGTTGATTTCGGAGCATCATTTTTGAACAGGAGCTTCAACCGTTTTGTGGCATATGAGAAATTCACTAAGCCCCGGACCTGTCGATTTTGGTCAAAAATGAAAATTTCAAAAGTGCCCCAATTTCTGCTTTAAACTTTAGGTACTATCCCAAAATGTATCACTAAGGTGACAGAAGTTGATTTCGGAGCATCATTTTTGAACAGGAGCTTCAACCGTTTTGTGGCAGATGAGAAATTCCCTAAGCCCCGGACCTGTCGATTTTGGTCAAAAATGAAAATTTCAAAGGTGCCCCAATTTCTGCTTTAAACTTTAGGTACTATCCCAAAATGTATCACTAAGGTGACAGAAGTTGATTTCGGAGCATCATTTTTGAACAGGAGCTTCAACCGTTTTGTGGCATATGAGAAATTCCCTAAGCCTTGGACCTGTCGATTTTGGTCAAAAATGAAAATTTCAAAGGTGCCCCAATTTCTGCTTTAAACTTTAGGTACTATCCCAAAATGGTGACAGAAGTTGATTTCGGAGCATCATTTTTGAACAGGAGCTTCAACCGTTTTGTGGCAGATCAGAAATTCCCTAAGCCCCAGACCTGTCGATTTTGGTCAAAAATGAAAATTTTAAAAATGCCCCAATTTCTGCTTCAAACTTCAGGTACTATCCCAAAATGTATCACTAAGGTGACAGAAGTTGATTTCGGAGCATCATTTTTGAACAGGAGCTTCATCCGTTTTGTGGCATATGAGAAATTCCCTAAGCCCCGGACCTGTCGATTTTGGTCAAAAATGAAAATGGCAAAAGTGACCCAATTTCTGCTTTAAACTTTAGGTACTATCCCAAAATGTATCACTAAGGTGACAGAAGTTGATTTCGGAGCATCATTTTTGAACAGGAGCTTCAACCGTTTTGTGGCAGATGAGAAATTCCCTAAGCCCCGGACCTGTCGATTTTGGTCAAAAATGAAAATTTCAAAGGTGCCCCAATTTCTGCTTTAAACTTCAGGTACTATCCCAAAATGTATCACTAAGGTGACAGAAGTTGATTTCGGAGCATCATTTTTGAACAGGAGCTTCATCCGTTTTGTGGCATATGAGAAATTCCCTAAGCCCCGGACCTGTCGATTTTGGTCAAAAATGAAAATGGCAAAAGTGACCCAATTTCTGCTTTAAACTTTAGGTACTATCCCAAAATGTATCACTAAGGTGACAGAAGTTGATTTCGGAGCATCATTTTTGAACAGGAGCTTCAACCGTTTTGTGGCATATGAGAAATTCCCTAAGCCCCGGACCTGTCGATTTTGGTCAAAAATGAAAATGTCAAAAGTGCCCCAATTTCTGCTTTATACTTTAGTTACTATCCCAAAATGTATCACTAAGGTGACAGAAGTTGATTTCGGAGCATCATTTTTGAACAGGAGCTTCAACCGTTTTGTGGCAGATGAGAAATTCCCTAAGCACCGGACCTGTCGAATTTGGTCAAAAATGAAAATTTCAAAAGTGCCCTAATTTCTGCTTTAAACTTTAGGTACTATCCCAAAATGTATCACTAAGGTGACAGAAGTTGATTTCGGAGCATCATTTTTGAACAGGAGCTTCATCCGTTTTGTGGCATATGAGAAATTCCCTAAACCCCGGACCTGTTGATTTTGGTCAAAAATGAAAATTTCAAAGGTGCCCCAATTTCTGCTTTAAACTTTAGGTACTATCCCAAAATGTATCACTAAGGTGACAGAAGTTGATTTCGGAGCATCATTTTTGAACAGGAGCTTCATCCGTTTTGTGGCATATGAGAAATTCCCTAGGCCCCGGACCTGTCGATTTTGGTCAAAAATGAAAATTTCAAAAGTGCCCCAATTTCTGCTTTAAACTTTAGGTACTATCCCAAAATGGTGACAGAAGTTGATTTCGGAGCATCATTTTTGAACAGGAGCTTCAACCGTTTTGTGGCAGATCAGAAATTCCCTAAGCCCCAGACCTGTCGATTTTGGTCAAAAATGAAAATTTTAAAAATGCCCCAATTTCTGCTTCAAACTTCAGGTACTATCCCAAAATGTATCACTAAGGTGACAGAAGTTGATTTCGGAGCATCATTTTTGAACAGGAGCTTCATCCGTTTTGTGGCATATGAGAAATTCCCTAAGCCCCGGACCTGTCGATTTTGGTCAAAAATGAAAATGGCAAAAGTGACCCAATTTCTGCTTTAAACTTTAGGTACTATCCCAAAATGTATCACTAAGGTGACAGAAGTTGATTTCGGAGCATCATTTTTGAACAGGAGCTTCAACCGTTTTGTGGCATATGAGAAATTCCCTAAGCCCCGGACCTGTCGATTTTGGTCAAAAATGAAAATGTCAAAAGTGCCCCAATTTCTGCTTTATACTTTAGTTACTATCCCAAAATGTATCACTAAGGTGACAGAAGTTGATTTCGGAGCATCATTTTTGAACAGGAGCTTCAACCGTTTTGTGGCAGATGAGAAATTCCCTAAGCACCGGACCTGTCGAATTTGGTCAAAAATTAAAATTTCAAAAGTGCCCTAATTTCTGCTTTAAACTTTAGGTACTATACCAAAATGTATCACTAAGGTGACAGAAGTTGATTTCGGAGCATCATTTTTGAACAGGAGCTTCAACCGTTTTGTGGCATATGAGAAATTCCCTAAGCCCCGGACCTGTCGATTTTGGTCAAAAATGAAAATTTCAAAAGTGCCCCAATTTCTGCTTTAAACTTTAGGTACTATCCCAAAATGTATCACTAAGGTGACAGAAGTTGATTTCGGAGCATCATTTTTGAACAGGAGCTTCAACCGTTTTGTGGCAGATGAGAAATTCCCTAAGCCCCGGACCTGTCGATTTTGGTCAAAAATGAAAATTTCAAAGGTGCCCCAATTTCTGCTTTAAACTTTAGGTACTATCCCAAAATGTATCACTAAGGTGACAGAAGTTGATTTCGGAGCATCATTTTTGAACAGGAGCTTCAACCGTTTTGTGGCATATGAGAAATTCCCTAAGCCTTGGACCTGTCGATTTTGGTCAAAAATGAAAATTTCAAAGGTGCCCCAATTTCTGCTTTAAACTTTAGGTACTATCCCAAAATGGTGACAGAAGTTGATTTCGGAGCATCATTTTTGAACAGGAGCTTCAACCGTTTTGTGGCAGATCAGAAATTCCCTAAGCCCCAGACCTGTCGATTTTGGTCAAAAATGAAAATTTTAAAAATGCCCCAATTTCTGCTTCAAACTTCAGGTACTATCCCAAAATGTATCACTAAGGTGACAGAAGTTGATTTCGGAGCATCATTTTTGAACAGGAGCTTCATCCGTTTTGTGGCATATGAGGAATTCCCTAAGCCCCGGACCTGTCGATTTTGGTCAAAAATGAAAATGGCAAAAGTGACCCAATTTCTGCTTTAAACTTTAGGTACTATCCCAAAATGTATCACTAAGGTGACAGAAGTTGATTTCGGAGCATCATTTTTGAACAGGAGCTTCAACCGTTTTGTGGCAGATGAGAAATTCCCTAAGCCCCGGACCTGTCGATTTTGGTCAAAAATGAAAATTTCAAAGGTGCCCCAATTTCTGCTTTAAACTTCAGGTACTATCCCAAAATGTATCACTAAGGTGACAGAAGTTGATTTCGGAGCATCATTTTTGAACAGGAGCTTCATCCGTTTTGTGGCATATGAGAAATTCCCTAAGCCCCGGACCTGTCGATTTTGGTCAAAAATGAAAATGGCAAAAGTGACCCAATTTCTGCTTTAAACTTTAGGTACTATCCCAAAATGTATCACTAAGGTGACAGAAGTTGATTTCGGAGCATCATTTTTGAACAGGAGCTTCAACCGTTTTGTGGCAGATGAGAAATTCCCTAAGCACCGGACCTGTCGAATTTGGTCAAAAATGAAAATTTCAAAAGTGCCCTAATTTCTGCTTTAAACTTTAGGTACTATCCCAAAATGTATCACTAAGGTGACAGAAGTTGATTTCGGAGCATCATTTTTGAACAGGAGCTTCATCCGTTTTGTGGCATATGAGAAAT
This sequence comes from Pseudophryne corroboree, assembly GCF_028390025.1. Classification (NCBI taxonomy): domain Eukaryota; kingdom Metazoa; phylum Chordata; class Amphibia; order Anura; family Myobatrachidae; genus Pseudophryne; species Pseudophryne corroboree. The sequence goes on from NW_026968360.1 coordinate 6,219, forward strand.
TCCCTAAGCCCCGGACCTGTCGATTTTGGTCAAAAATGAAAATTTCAAAAGTGCCCCAATTTCTGCTTTAAACTTTAGGTACTATCCCAAAATGTATCACTAAGGTGACAGAAGTTGATTTCGGAGCATCATTTTTGAACAGGAGCTTCAACCGTTTTGTGGCAGATGAGAAATTCCCTAAGCCCCGGACCTGTCGATTTTGGTCAAAAATGAAAATTTCAAAGGTGCCCCAATTTCTGCTTTAAACTTTAGGTACTATCCCAAAATGTATCACTAAGGTGACAGAAGTTGATTTCGGAGCATCATTTTTGAACAGGAGCTTCAACCGTTTTGTGGCATATGAGAAATTCCCTAAGCCTTGGACCTGTCGATTTAGGTCAAAAATGAAAATTTCAAAGGTGCCCCAATTTCTGCTTTAAACTTTAGGTACTATCCCAAAATGGTGACAGAAGTTGATTTCGGAGCATCATTTTTGAACAGGAGCTTCAACCGTTTTGTGGCAGATCAGAAATTCCCTAAGCCCCAGACCTGTCGATTTTGGTCAAAAATGAAAATTTTAAAAATGCCCCAATTTCTGCTTCAAACTTCAGGTACTATCCCAAAATGTATCACTAAGGTGACAGAAGTTGATTTCGGAGCATCATTTTTGAACAGGAGCTTCATCCGTTTTGTGGCATATGAGAAATTCCCTAAGCCCCAGACCTGTCGATTTTGGTCAAAAATGAAAATGGCAAAAGTGACCAAATTTCTGCTTTAAACTTTAGGTACTATCCCAAAATGTATCACTAAGGTGACAGAAGTTGATTTCGGAGCATCATTTTTGAACAGGAGCTTCAACCGTTTTGTGGCAGATGAGAAATTCCCTAAGCCCCGGACCTGTCGATTTTGGTCAAAAATGAAAATTTCAAAGGTGCCCCAATTTCTGCTTTAAACTTTAGGTACTATCCCAAAATGTATCACTAAGGTGACAGAAGTTGATTTCGGAGCATCATTTTTGAACAGGAGCTTCAACCGTTTTGTGGCATATGAGAAATTCCCTAAGCCTTGGACCTGTCGATTTTGGTCAAAAATGAAAATTTCAAAGGTGCCCCAATTTCTGCTTTAAACTTTAGGTACTATCCCAAAATGGTGACAGAAGTTGATTTCGGAGCATCATTTTTGAACAGGAGCTTCAACCGTTTTGTGGCAGATCAGAAATTCCCTAAGCCCCAGACCTGTCGATTTTGGTCAAAAATGAAAATTTTAAAAATGCCCCAATTTCTGCTTCAAACTTCAGGTACTATCCCAAAATGTATCACTAAGGTGACAGAAGTTGATTTCGGAGCATCATTTTTGAACAGGAGCTTCATCCGTTTTGTGGCATATGAGAAATTCCCTAAGCCCCGGACCTGTCGATTTTGGTCAAAAATGAAAATGGCAAAAGTGACCCAATTTCTGCTTTAAACTTTAGGTACTATCCCAAAATGTATCACTAAGGTGACAGAAGTTGATTTCGGAGCATCATTTTTGAACAGGAGCTTCAACCGTTTTGTGGCAGATGAGAAATTCCCTAAGCCCCGGACCTGTCGATTTTGGTCAAAAATGAAAATTTCAAAGGTGCCCCAATTTCTGCTTTAAACTTTAGGTACTATCCCAACATGTATCACTAAGGTGACAGAAGTTGATTTCGGAGCATCATTTTTGAACAGGAGCTTCAACCGTTTTGTGGCATATGAGAAATTCCCTAAGCCTTGGACCTGTCGATTTTGGTCAAAAATGAAAATTTCAAAGGTGCCCCAATTTCTGCTTTAAACTTTAGGTACTATCCCAAAATGGTGACAGAAGTTGATTTCGGAGCATCATTTTTGAACAGGAGCTTCAACCGTTTTGTGGCAGATCAGAAATTCCCTAAGCCCCAGACCTGTCGATTTTGGTCAAAAATGAAAATTTTAAAAATGCCCCAATTTCTGCTTCAAACTTCAGGTACTATCCCAAAATGTATCACTAAGGTGACAGAAGTTGATTTCGGAGCATCATTTTTGAACAGGAGCTTCATCCGTTTTGTGGCATATGAGAAATTCCCTAAGCCCCGGACCTGTCGATTTTGGTCAAAAATGAAAATGGCAAAAGTGACCCAATTTCTGCTTTAAACTTTAGGTACTATCCCAAAATGTATCACTAAGGTGACAGAAGTTGATTTCGGAGCATCATTTTTGAACAGGAGCTTCAACCGTTTTGTGGCAGATGAGAAATTCCCTAAGCCCCGGACCTGTCGATTTTGGTCAAAAATGAAAATTTCAAAGGTGCCCCAATTTCTGCTTTAAACTTCAGGTACTATCCCAAAATGTATCACTAAGGTGACAGAAGTTGATTTCGGAGCATCATTTTTGAACAGGAGCTTCATCCGTTTTGTGGCATATGAGAAATTCCCTAAGCCCCGGACCTGTCGATTTTGGTCAAAAATGAAAATGGCAAAAGTGACCCAATTTCTGCTTTAAACTTTAGGTACTATCCCAAAATGTATCACTAAGGTGACAGAAGTTGATTTCGGAGCATCATTTTTGAACAGGAGCTTCAACCGTTTTGTGGCATATGAGAAATTCCCTAAGCCCCGGACCTGTCGATTTTGGTCAAAAATGAAAATGTCAAAAGTGCCCCAATTTCTGCTTTATACTTTAGTTACTATCCCAAAATGTATCACTAAGGTGACAGAAGTTGATTTCGGAGCATCATTTTTGAACAGGAGCTTCAACCGTTTTGTGGCAGATGAGAAATTCCCTAAGCACCGGACCTGTCGAATTTGGTCAAAAATGAAAATTTCAAAAGTGCCCTAATTTCTGCTTTAAACTTTAGGTACTATCCCAAAATGTATCACTAAGGTGACAGAAGTTGATTTCGGAGCATCATTTTTGAACAGGAGCTTCATCCGTTTTGTGGCATATGAGAAATTCCCTAAACCCCGGACCTGTCGATTTTGGTCAAAAATGAAAATTTCAAAGGTGCCCCAATTTCTGCTTTATACTTTAGTTACTATCCCAAAATGTATCACTAAGGTTACAGGAGTTGATTTTGGAGCATCATTTTTGAACAGTAGCTTCAACCGTTTTGTGGCATATGAGAAATTCCCTAAGCCCTGGACCTGTTGATTTTGGTCAAAAATGAAAATTTCAAAGGTGCCCCAATTTCTGCTTTAAACTTTAGGTACTATCCCAAAATGTATCACTAAGGTGACAGAAGTTGATTTCGGAGCATCATTTTTGAACAGGAGCTTCAACCGTTTTGTGGCATATGAGAAATTCCCTAAGCCCCGGACCTGTCGATTTTGGTCAAAAATGAAAATTTCAAAAGTGCCCCAATTTCTGCTTTAAACTTTAGGTACTATCCCAAAATGTATCACTAAGGTGACAGAAGTTGATTTCGGAGCATCATTTTTGAACAGGAGCTTCAACCGTTTTGTGGCAGATGAGAAATTCCCTAAGCCCCAGACCTGTCGATTTTGGTCAAAAATGAAAATTTCAAAGGTGCCCCAATTTCTGCTTTAAACTTTAGGTACTATCCCAAAATGTATCACTAAGGTGACAGAAGTTGATTTCGGAGCATCATTTTTGAACAGGAGCTTCAACCGTTTTGTGGCATATGAGAAATTCCCTAAGCCTTGGACCTGTCGATTTAGGTCAAAAATGAAAATTTCAAAGGTGCCCCAATTTCTGCTTTAAACTTTAGGTACTATCCCAAAATGGTGACAGAAGTTGATTTCGGAGCATCATTTTTGAACAGGAGCTTCAACCGTTTTGTGGCAGATCAGAAATTCCCTAAGCCCCAGACCTGTCGATTTTGGTCAAAAATGAAAATTTTAAAAATGCCCCAATTTCTGCTTCAAACTTCAGGTACTATCCCAAAATGTATCACTAAGGTGACAGAAGTTGATTTCGGAGCATCATTTTTGAACAGGAGCTTCATCCGTTTTGTGGCATATGAGAAATTCCCTAAGCCCCAGACCTGTCGATTTTGGTCAAAAATGAAAATGGCAAAAGTGACCAAATTTCTGCTTTAAACTTTAGGTACTATCCCAAAATGTATCACTAAGGTGACAGAAGTTGATTTCGGAGCATCATTTTTGAACAGGAGCTTCAACCGTTTTGTGGCAGATGAGAAATTCCCTAAGCCCCGGACCTGTCGATTTTGGTCAAAAATGAAAATTTCAAAGGTGCCCCAATTTCTGCTTTAAACTTTAGGTACTATCCCAAAATGTATCACTAAGGTGACAGAAGTTGATTTCGGAGCATCATTTTTGAACAGGAGCTTCATCCGTTTTGTGGCATATGAGAAATTCCCTAAGCCCCAGACCTGTCGATTTTGGTCAAAAATGAAAATGGCAAAAGTGACCAAATTTCTGCTTTAAACTTTAGGTACTATCCCAAAATGTATCACTAAGGTGACAGAAGTTGATTTCGGAGCATCATTTTTGAACAGGAGCTTCATCCGTTTTGTGGCATATGAGAAATTCCCTAAACCCCGGACCTGTCGATTTTGGTCAAAAATGAAAATTTCAAAGGTGCCCCAATTTCTGCTTTATACTTTAGTTACTATCCCAAAATGTATCACTAAGGTTACAGGAGTTGATTTTGGAGCATCATTTTTGAACAGTAGCTTCAACCGTTTTGTGGCATATGAGAAATTCCCTAAGCCCTGGACCTGTTGATTTTGGTCAAAAATGAAAATTTCAAAGGTGCCCCAATTTCTGCTTTAAACTTTAGGTACTATCCCAAAATGTATCACTAAGGTGACAGAAGTTGATTTCGGAGCATCATTTTTGAACAGGAGCTTCAACCGTTTTGTGGCATATGAGAAATTCCCTAAGCCCCGGACCTGTCGATTTTGGTCAAAAATGAAAATTTCAAAAGTGCCCCAATTTCTGCTTTAAACTTTAGGTACTATCCCAAAATGTATCACTAAGGTGACAGAAGTTGATTTCGGAGCATCATTTTTGAACAGGAGCTTCAACCGTTTTGTGGCAGATGAGAAATTCCCTAAGCCCCGGACCTGTCGATTTTGGTCAAAAATGAAAATTTCAAAGGTGCCCCAATTTCTGCTTTAAACTTTAGGTACTATCCCAAAATGTATCACTAAGGTGACAGAAGTTGATTTCGGAGCATCATTTTTGAACAGGAGCTTCAACCGTTTTGTGGCATATGAGAAATTCCCTAAGCCTTGGACCTGTCGATTTAGGTCAAAAATGAAAATTTCAAAGGTGCCCCAATTTCTGCTTTAAACTTTAGGTACTATCCCAAAATGGTGACAGAAGTTGATTTCGGAGCATCATTTTTGAACAGGAGCTTCAACCGTTTTGTGGCAGATCAGAAATTCCCTAAGCCCCAGACCTGTCGATTTTGGTCAAAAATGAAAATTTTAAAAATGCCCCAATTTCTGCTTCAAACTTCAGGTACTATCCCAAAATGTATCACTAAGGTGACAGAAGTTGATTTCGGAGCATCATTTTTGAACAGGAGCTTCATCCGTTTTGTGGCATATGAGAAATTCCCTAAGCCCCAGACCTGTCGATTTTGGTCAAAAATGAAAATGGCAAAAGTGACCAAATTTCTGCTTTAAACTTTAGGTACTATCCCAAAATGTATCACTAAGGTGACAGAAGTTGATTTCGGAGCATCATTTTTGAACAGGAGCTTCAACCGTTTTGTGGCAGATGAGAAATTCCCTAAGCCCCGGACCTGTCGATTTTGGTCAAAAATGAAAATTTCAAAGGTGCCCCAATTTCTGCTTTAAACTTTAGGTACTATCCCAAAATGTATCACTAAGGTGACAGAAGTTGATTTCGGAGCATCATTTTTGAACAGGAGCTTCAACCGTTTTGTGGCATATGAGAAATTCCCTAAGCCTTGGACCTGTCGATTTTGGTCAAAAATGAAAATTTCAAAGGTGCCCCAATTTCTGCTTTAAACTTTAGGTACTATCCCAAAATGGTGACAGAAGTTGATTTCGGAGCATCATTTTTGAACAGGAGCTTCAACCGTTTTGTGGCAGATCAGAAATTCCCTAAGCCCCAGACCTGTCGATTTTGGTCAAAAATGAAAATTTTAAAAATGCCCCAATTTCTGCTTCAAACTTCAGGTACTATCCCAAAATGTATCACTAAGGTGACAGAAGTTGATTTCGGAGCATCATTTTTGAACAGGAGCTTCATCCGTTTTGTGGCATATGAGAAATTCCCTAAGCCCCGGACCTGTCGATTTTGGTCAAAAATGAAAATGGCAAAAGTGACCCAATTTCTGCTTTAAACTTTAGGTACTATCCCAAAATGTATCACTAAGGTGACAGAAGTTGATTTCGGAGCATCATTTTTGAACAGGAGCTTCAACCGTTTTGTGGCAGATGAGAAATTCCCTAAGCCCCGGACCTGTCGATTTTGGTCAAAAATGAAAATTTCAAAGGTGCCCCAATTTCTGCTTTAAACTTTAGGTACTATCCCAAAATGTATCACTAAGGTGACAGAAGTTGATTTCGGAGCATCATTTTTGAACAGGAGCTTCAACCGTTTTGTGGCATATGAGAAATTCCCTAAGCCTTGGACCTGTCAATTTTGGTCAAAAATGAAAATTTCAAAGGTGCCCCAATTTCTGCTTTAAACTTTAGGTACTATCCCAAAATGGTGACAGAAGTTGATTTCGGAGCATCATTTTTGAACAGGAGCTTCAACCGTTTTGTGGCAGATCAGAAATTCCCTAAGCCCCAGACCTGTCGATTTTGGTCAAAAATGAAAATTTTAAAAATGCCCCAATTTCTGCTTCAAACTTCAGGTACTATCCCAAAATGTATCACTAAGGTGACAGAAGTTGATTTCGGAGCATCATTTTTGAACAGGAGCTTCATCCGTTTTGTGGCATATGAGAAATTCCCTAAGCCCCGGACCTGTCGATTTTGGTCAAAAATGAAAATGGCAAAAGTGACCCAATTTCTGCTTTAAACTTTAGGTACTATCCCAAAATGTATCACTAAGGTGACAGAAGTTGATTTCGGAGCATCATTTTTGAACAGGAGCTTCAACCGTTTTGTGGCAGATGAGAAATTCCCTAAGCCCCGGACCTTTCGATTTTGGTCAAAAATTAAAATTTCAAAGGTGCCCCAATTTCTGCTTTAAACTTCAGGTACTATCCCAAAATGTATCACTAAGGTGACAGAAGTTGATTTCGGAGCATCATTTTTGAACAGGAGCTTCATCCGTTTTGTGGCATATGAGAAATTCCCTAAGCCCCGGACCTGTCGATTTTGGTCAAAAATGAAAATGGCAAAAGTGACCCAATTTCTGCTTTAAACTTTAGGTACTATCCCAAAATGTATCACTAAGGTGACAGAAGTTGATTTCGGAGCATCATTTTTGAACAGGAGCTTCAACCGTTTTGTGGCAGATGAGAAATTCCCTAAGCCCCGGACCTGTCGATTTTGGTCAAAAATTAAAATTTCAAAGGTGCCCCAATTTCTGCTTTAAACTTCAGGTACTATCCCAAAATGTATCACTAAGGTGACAGAAGTTGATTTCGGAGCATCATTTTTGAACAGGAGCTTCATCCGTTTTGTGGCATATGAGAAATTCCCTAAGCCCCGGACCTGTCGATTTTGGTCAAAAATGAAAATGGCAAAAGTGACCCAATTTCTGCTTTAAACTTTAGGTACTATCCCAAAATGTATCACTATGGTGACAGAAGTTGATTTCGGAGCATCATTTTTGAACAGGAGCTTCAACCGTTTTGTGGCATATGAGAAATTCCCTAAGCCCCGGACCTGTCGATTTTGGTCAAAAATGAAAATGTCAAAAGTGCCCCAATTTCTGCTTTATACTTTAGTTACTATCCCAAAATGTATCACTAAGGTGACAGAAGTTGATTTCGGAGCATCATTTTTGAACAGGAGCTTCAACCGTTTTGTGGCAGATGAGAAATTCCCTAAGCACCGGACCTGTCGAATTTGGTAAAAAATGAAAATTTCAAAAGTGCCCTAATTTCTGCTTTAAACTTTAGGTACTATCCCAAAATGTATCACTAAGGTGACAGAAGTTGATTTCGGAGCATCATTTTTGAACAGGAGCTTCATCCGTTTTGTGGCATATGAGAAATTCCCTAAACCCCGGACCTGTCGATTTTGGTCAAAAATGAAAATTTCAAAGGTGCCCCAATTTCTGCTTTATACTTTAGTTACTATCCCAAAATGTATCACTAAGGTTACAGGAGTTGATTTTGGAGCATCATTTTTGAACAGTAGCTTCAACCGTTTTGTGGCATATGAGAAATTCCCTAAGCCCTGGACCTGTTGATTTTGGTCAAAAATGAAAATTTCAAAGGTGCCCCAATTTCTGCTTTAAACTTTAGGTACTATCCCAAAATGTATCACTAAGGTGACAGAAGTTGATTTCGGAGCATCATTTTTGAACAGGAGCTTCAACCGTTTTGTGGCAGATGAGAAATTCCCTAAGCCCCGGACCTGTCGATTTTGGTCAAAAATGAAAATTTCAAAGGTGCCCCAATTTCTGCTTTAAACTTTAGGTACTATCCCAAAATGTATCACTAAGGTGACAGAAGTTGATTTCGGAGCATCATTTTTGAACAGGAGCTTCAACCGTTTTGTGGCATATGAGAAATTCCCTAAGCCTTGGACCTGTCGATTTTGGTCAAAAATGAAAATTTCAAAGGTGCCCCAATTTCTGCTTTAAACTTTAGGTACTATCCCAAAATGGTGACAGAAGTTGATTTCGGAGCATCATTTTTGAACAGGAGCTTCAACCGTTTTGTGGCAGATCAGAAATTCCCTAAGCCCCAGACCTGTCGATTTTGGTCAAAAATGAAAATTTTAAAAATGCCCCAATTTCTGCTTCAAACTTCAGGTACTATCCCAAAATGTATCACTAAGGTGACAGAAGTTGATTTCGGAGCATCATTTTTGAACAGGAGCTTCATCCGTTTTGTGGCATATGAGAAATTCCCTAAGCCCCGGACCTGTCGATTTTGGTCAAAAATGAAAATGGCAAAAGTGACCCAATTTCTGCTTTAAACTTTAGGTACTATCCCAAAATGTATCACTAAGGTGACAGAAGTTGATTTCGGAGCATCATTTTTGAACAGGAGCTTCAACCGTTTTGTGGCAGATGAGAAATTCCCTAAGCCCCGGACCTGTCGATTTTGGTCAAAAATGAAAATTTCAAAGGTGCCCCAATTTCTGCTTTAAACTTCAGGTACTATCCCAAAATGTATCACTAAGGTGACAGAAGTTGATTTCGGAGCATCATTTTTGAACAGGAGCTTCATCCGTTTTGTGGCATATGAGAAATTCCCTAAGCCCCGGACCTGTCGATTTTGGTCAAAAATGAAAATGGCAAAAGTGACCCAATTTCTGCTTTAAACTTTAGGTACTATCCCAAAATGTATCACTAAGGTGACAGAAGTTGATTTCGGAGCATCATTTTTGAACAGGAGCTTCAACCGTTTTGTGGCATATGAGAAATTCCCTAAGCCCCGGACCTGTTGATTTTGGTCAAAAATGAAAATGTCAAAAGTGCCCCAATTTCTGCTTTATACTTTAGGTACTATCCCAAAATGTATCACTAAGGTGACAGAAGTTGATTTCGGAGCATCATTTTTGAACAGGAGCTTCAACCGTTTTGTGGCAGATGAGAAATTCCCTAAGCCCCGGACCTGTCGATTTTGGTCAAAAATGAAAATTTCAAAGGTGCCCCAATTTCTGCTTTAAACTTTAGGTACTATCCCAAAATGTATCACTAAGGTGACAGAAGTTGATTTCGGAGCATCATTTTTGAACAGGAGCTTCAACCGTTTTGTGGCATATGAGAAATTCCCTAAGCCTTGGACCTGTCGATTTTGGTCAAAAATGAAAATTTCAAAGGTGCCCCAATTTCTGCTTTAAACTTTAGGTACTATCCCAAAATGGTGACAGAAGTTGATTTCGGAGCATCATTTTTGAACAGGAGCTTCAACCGTTTTGTGGCAGATCAGAAATTCCCTAAGCCCCAGACCTGTCGATTTTGGTCAAAAATGAAAATTTTAAAAATGCCCCAATTTCTGCTTCAAACTTCAGGTACTATCCCAAAATGTATCACTAAGGTGACAGAAGTTGATTTCGGAGCATCATTTTTGAACAGGAGCTTCATCCGTTTTGTGGCATATGAGAAATTCCCTAAGCCCCGGACCTGTCGATTTTGGTCAAAAATGAAAATGGCAAAAGTGACCCAATTTCTGCTTTAAACTTTAGGTACTATCCCAAAATGTATCACTAAGGTGACAGAAGTTGATTTCGGAGCATCATTTTTGAACAGGAGCTTCAACCGTTTTGTGGCAGATGAGAAATTCCCTAAGCCCCGGACCTGTCGATTTTGGTCAAAAATGAAAATTTCAAAGGTGCCCCAATTTCTGCTTTAAACTTCAGGTACTATCCCAAAATGTATCACTAAGGTGACAGAAGTTGATTTCGGAGCATCATTTTTGAACAGGAGCTTCATCCGTTTTGTGGCATATGAGAAATTCCCTAAGCCCCGGACCTGTCGATTTTGGTCAAAAATGAAAATGTCAAAAGTGCCCCAATTTCTGCTTTATACTTTAGTTACTATCCCAAAATGTATCACTAAGGTGACAGAAGTTGATTTCGGAGCATCATTTTTGAACAGGAGCTTCAACCGTTTTGTGGCAGATGAGAAATTCCCTAAGCACCGGACCTGTCGAATTTGGTCAAAAATGAAAATTTCAAAAGTGCCCTAATTTCTGCTTTAAACTTTAGGTACTATCCCAAAATGTATCACTAAGGTGACAGAAGTTGATTTCGGAGCATCATTTTTGAACAGGAGCTTCATCCGTTTTGTGGCATATGAGAAATTCCCTAAACCCCGGACCTGTCGATTTTGGTCAAAAATGAAAATTTCAAAGGTGCCCCAATTTCTGCTTTATACTTTAGTTACTATCCCAAAATGTATCACTAAGGTTACAGGAGTTGATTTTGGAGCATCATTTTTGAACAGTAGCTTCAACCGTTTTGTGGCATATGAGAAATTCCCTAAGCCCTGGACCTGTTGATTTTGGTCAAAAATGAAAATTTCAAAGGTGCCCCAATTTCTGCTTTAAACTTTAGGTACTATCCCAAAATGTATCACTAAGGTGACAGAAGTTGATTTCGGAGCATCATTTTTGAACAGGAGCTTCAACCGTTTTGTGGCAGATGAGAAATTCCCTAAGCCCCGGACCTGTCGATTTTGGTCAAAAATGAAAATTTCAAAAGTGCCCCAATTTCTGCTTTAAACTTTAGGTACTATCCCAAAATGTATCACTAAGGTGACAGAAGTTGATTTCGGAGCATCATTTTTGAACAGGAGCTTCAACCGTTTTGTGGCATATGAGAAATTCCCTAAGCCCCGGACCTGTCGATTTTGGTCAAAAATGAAAATTTCAAAGGTGCCCCAATTTCTGCTTTAAACTTTAGGTACTATCCCAAAATGTATCACTAAGGTGACAGAAGTTGATTTCGGAGCATCATTTTTGAACAGGAGCTTCAACCGTTTTGTGGCATGTGAGAAATTCCCTAAGCCTTGGACCTGTCGATTTTGGTCAAAAATGAAAATTTCAAAGGTGCCCCAATTTCTGCTTTAAACTTTAGGTACTATCCCAAAATGTATCACTAAGGTGACAGAAGTTGATTTCGGAGCATCATTTTTGAACAGGAGCTTCAACCGTTTTGTGGCAGATGAGAAATTCCCTAAGCCCCGGACCTGTCGATTTTGGTCAAAAATGAAAATTTCAAAAGTGCCCTAATTTCTGTTTTAAACTGTAGGTACTATCCCAAAATGTATCACTAAGGTGACAGAAGTTGATTTCGTAGCATCATTTTTGAACAGGAGCTTCAACCGTTTTGTGGCAGATGAGAAATTCCCTAAGCCCCAGACCTGTCGATTTTGGTCAAAAATGAAAATTTCAAAGGTGCCCCAATTTCTGCTTTAAACTTTAGGTACTATCCCAAAATGTATCACTAAGGTGACAGAAGTTGATTTCGGAGCATCATTTTTGAACAGGAGCTTCATCCGTTTTGTGGCATATGAGAAATTCCCTAAACCCCGGACCTGTCGATTTTGGTCAAAAATGAAAATTTCAAAGGTGCCCCAATTTCTGCTTTATACTTTAGTTACTATCCCAAAATGTATCACTAAGGTGACAGGAGTTGATTTTGGAGCATCATTTTTGAACAGGAGCTTCAACCGTTTTGTGGCATATGAGAAATTCCCTAAGCCCCGGACCTGTTGATTTTGGTCAAAAATGAAAATTTCAAAGGTGCCCCAATTTCTGCTTTAAACTTTAGGTACTATCCCAAAATGTATCACTAAGGTGACAGAAGTTGATTTCGGAGCATCATTTTTGAACAGGAGCTTCATCCGTTTTGTGGCATATGAGAAATTCCCTAAGCCCCGGACCTGTCGATTTTGGTCAAAAATGAAAATTTCAAAAGTGCCCCAATTTCTGCTTTAAACTTTAGGTACTATCCCAAAATGGTGACAGAAGTTGATTTCGGAGCATCATTTTTGAACAGGAGCTTCAACCGTTTTGTGGCAGATCAGAAATTCCCTAAGCCCCGGACCTGTCGATTTTGGTCAAAAATGAAAATGGCAAAAGTGACCCAATTTCTGCTTTAAACTTTAGGTACTATCCCAAAATGTATCACTAAGGTGACAGAAGTTGATTTCGGAGCATCATTTTTGAACAGGAGCTTCAACCGTTTTGTGGCAGATGAGAAATTCCCTAAGCCCCGGACCTGTCGATTTTGGTCAAAAATGAAAATTTCAAAGGTGCCCCAATTTCTGCTTTAAACTTCAGGTACTATCCCAAAATGTATCACTAAGGTGACAGAAGTTGATTTCGGAGCATCATTTTTGAACAGAAGCTTCAACCGTTTTGTGGCATATGAGAAATTCCCTAAGCCCCGGACCTGTCGATTTTGGTCAAAAATGAAAATTTCAAAAGTGCCCTAATTTCTGTTTTAAACTGTAGGTACTATCCCAAAATGTATCACTAAGGTGACAGAAGTTGATTTCGTAGCATCATTTTTGAACAGGAGCTTCAACCGTTTTGTGGCAGATGAGAAATTCCCTAAGCCCCAGACCTGTCGATTTTGGTCAAAAATGAAAATTTCAAAAGTGCCCCAATTTCTGCTTTAAGCTTCAGGTACTATCCCAAAATGTATCACTAAGGTTACAGAAGTTGATTTCGGAGCATCATTTTTGAACAGGAGCTTCATCCGTTTTGTGGCATATGAGAAATTCCCTAAACCCCGGACCTGTCGATTTTGGTCAAAAATGAAAATTTCAAAGGTGCCCCAATTTCTGCTTTATACTTTAGTTACTATCCCAAAATGTATCACTAAGGTGACAGGAGTTGATTTTGGAGCATCATTTTTGAACAGGAGCTTCAACCGTTTTGTGGCATATGAGAAATTCCCTAAGCCCCGGACCTGTTGATTTTGGTCAAAAATGAAAATTTCAAAGGTGCCCCAATTTCTGCTTTAAACTTTAGGTACTATCCCAAAATGTATCACTAAGGTGACAGAAGTTGATTTCGGAGCATCATTTTTGAACAGGAGCTTCATCCGTTTTGTGGCATATGAGAAATTCCCTAAGCCCCGGACCTGTCGATTTTGGTCAAAAATGAAAATTTCAAAAGTGCCCCAATTTCTGCTTTAAACTTTAGGTACTATCCCAAAATGGTGACAGAAGTTGATTTCGGAGCATCATTTTTGAACAGGAGCTTCAACCGTTTTGTGGCAGATCAGAAATTCCCTAAGCCCCAGACCTGTCGATTTTGGTCAAAAATGAAAATTTTAAAAATGCCCCAATTTCTGCTTCAAACTTCAGGTACTATCCCAAAATGTATCACTAAGGTGACAGAAGTTGATTTCGGAGCATCATTTTTGAACAGGAGCTTCATCCGTTTTGTGGCATATGAGAAATTCCCTAAGCCCCGGACCTGTCGATTTTGGTCAAAAATGAAAATGGCAAAAGTGACCCAATTTCTGCTTTAAACTTTAGGTACTATCCCAAAATGTATCACTAAGGTGACAGAAGTTGATTTCGGAGCATCATTTTTGAACAGGAGCTTCAACCGTTTTGTGGCAGATGAGAAATTCGCTAAGCCCTGGACCTGTCGATTTTGGTCAAAAATGAAAATTTCAAAGGTGCCCCAATTTCTGCTTTAAACTTCAGGTACTATCCCAAAATGTATCACTAAGGTGACAGAAGTTGATTTCGGAGCATCATTTTTGAACAGGAGCTTCATCCGTTTTGTGGCATATGAGAAATTCCCTAAGCCCCGGACCTGTCGATTTTGGTCAAAAATGAAAATGTCAAAAGTGCCCCAATTTCTGCTTTATACTTTAGTTACTATCCCAAAATGTATCACTAAGGTGACAGAAGTTGATTTCGGAGCATCATTTTTGAACAGGAACTTCAACCGTTTTGTGGCAGATGAGAAATTCCCTAAGCACCGGACCTGTCGAATTTGGTCAAAAATGAAAATTTCAAAAGTGCCCTAATTTCTGCTTTAAACTTTAGGTACTATCCCAAAATGTATCACTAAGGTGACAGAAGTTGATTTCGGAGCATCATTTTTGAACAGGAGCTTCAACCGTTTTGTGGCAGATGAGAAATTCCCTAAGCCCCAGACCTGTCGATTTTGGTCAAAAATGAAAATTTTAAAAATGCCCCAATTTCTGCTTCAAACTTCAGGTACTATCCCAAAATGTATCACTAAGGTGACAGAAGTTGATTTCGGAGCATCATTTTTGAACAGGAGCTTCATCCGTTTTGTGGCATATGAGAAATTCCCTAAGCCCCGGACCTGTCGATTTTGGTCAAAAATGAAAATGGCAAAAGTGACCCAATTTCTGCTTTAAACTTTAGGTACTATCCCAAAATGTATCACTAAGGTGACAGAAGTTGATTTCGGAGCATCATTTTTGAACAGGAGCTTCAACCGTTTTGTGGCAGATGAGAAATTCCCTAAGCCCCGGACCTGTCGATTTTGGTCAAAAATGAAAATTTCAAAGGTGCCCCAATTTCTGCTTTAAACTTCAGGTACTATCCCAAAATGTATCACTAAGGTGACAGAAGTTGATTTCGGAGCATCATTTTTGAACAGGAGCTTCATCCGTTTTGTGGCATATGAGAAATTCCCTAAGCCCTGGACCTGTCGATTTTGGTCAAAAATGAAAATGTCAAAAGTGCCCCAATTTCTGCTTTATACTTTAGTTACTATCCCAAAATGTATCACTAAGGTGACAGAAGTTGATTTCGGAGCATCATTTTTGAACAGGAGCTTCAACCGTTTTGTGGCAGATGAGAAATTCCCTAAGCACCGGACCTGTCGAATTTGGTCAAAAATGAAAATTTCAAAAGTGCCCTAATTTCTGCTTTAAACTTTAGGTACTATCCCAAAATGTATCACTAAGGTGACAGAAGTTGATTTCGGAGCATCATTTTTGAACAGGAGCTTCAACCGTTTTGTGGCAGATGAGAAATTCCCTAAGCCCCAGACCTGTCGATTTTGGTCAAAAATGAAAATTTCAAAAGTGCCCCAATTTCTGCTTTAAACTTCAGGTACTATCCCAAAATGTATCACTAAGGTGACAGAAGTTGATTTCGGAGCATCATTTTTGAACAGGAGCTTCATCCGTTTTGTGGCATATGAGAAATTCCCTAAACCCCGGACCTGTCGATTTTGGTCAAAAATGAAAATGTCAAAGGTGCCCCAATTTCTGCTTTATACTTTAGTTACTATCCCAAAATGTATCACTAAGGTTACAGGAGTTGATTTTGGAGCATCATTTTTGAACAGTAGCTTCAACCGTTTTGTGGCATATGAGAAATTCCCTAAGCCCTGGACCTGTTGATTTTGGTCAAAAATGAAAATTTCAAAGGTGCCCCAATTTCTGCTTTAAACTTTAGGTACTATCCCAAAATGTATCACTAAGGTGACAGAAGTTGATTTCGGAGCATCATTTTTGAACAGGAGCTTCAACCGTTTTGTGGCATATGAGAAATTCCCTAAGCCCCGGACCTGTCGATTTTGGTCAAAAATGAAAATTTCAAAAGTGCCCCAATTTCTGCTTTAAACTTTAGGTACTATCCCAAAATGTATCACTAAGGTGACAGAAGTTGCATTCGGAGCATCATTTTTGAACAGGAGCTTCAACCGTTTTGTGGCAGATGAGAAATTCCCTAAGCCCCAGACCTGTTGATTTTGGTCAAAAATGAAAATTTTACAAATGCCCCAATTTCTGCTTTAAACTTCAGGTACTATCCCAAAATGTATCACTAAGGTGACAGAAGTTGACTTCGGAGCATCATTTTTGAAAAGGAGCTTCATCCGTTTTGTGGCATATGAGAAATTCCCTAAGCCCCGGACCTGTCGATTTTGGTCAAAAATGAAAATGGCAAAAGTGCCCCAATTTCTGCTTTAAACTTTAGGTACTATCCCAAAATGTATCACTAAGGTGACTGAAGTTGATTTCGGAGCATCATTTTTGAACAGGAGCTTCATCCGTTTTGTGGCAGATGAGAAATTCCCTAAGCCCCGGACCTGTCGATTTTGGTCAAAAATGAAAATTTCAAAAGTGACCCAATTTCTGCTTTAAACTTTAGGTACTATCCCAAAATGTATCACTAAGGTGACAGAAGTTGATTTCGGAGCATCATTTTTGAACAGGAGCTTCAACCGTTTTGTGGCAGATGAGAAATTCCCTAAGCCCCAGACCTGTCGATTTTGGTCAAAAATGAAAATTTCAAAAGTGCCCCAATTTCTGCTTTAAACTTCAGGTACTATCCCAAAATGTATCACTAAGGTGACAGAAGTTGATTTCGGAGCATCATTTTTGAACAGGAGCTTCATCCGTTTTGTGGCATATGAGAAATTCCCTAAACCCCGGACCTGTCGATTTTGGTCAAAAATGAAAATGTCAAAGGTGCCCCAATTTCTGCTTTATACTTTAGTTACTATCCCAAAATGTATCACTAAGGTTACAGGAGTTGATTTTGGAGCATCATTTTTGAACAGTAGCTTCAACCGTTTTGTGGCATATGAGAAATTCCCTAAGCCCTGGACCTGTTGATTTTGGTCAAAAATGAAAATTTCAAAGGTGCCCCAATTTCTGCTTTAAACTTTAGGTACTATCCCAAAATGTATCACTAAGGTGACAGAAGTTGATTTCGGAGCATCATTTTTGAAAAGGAGCTTCATCCGTTTTGTGGCATATGAGAAATTCCCTAAGCCCCGGACCTGTCGATTTTGGTCAAAAATGAAAATTTCAAAAGTGACCCAATTTCTGCTTTAAACTTTAGGTACTATCCCAAAATGTATCACTAAGGTGACAGAAGTTGATTTCGGAGCATCATTTTTGAACAGGAGCTTCAACCGTTTTGTGGCATATGAGAAATTCCCTAAGCCCCGGACCTGTCGATTTTGGTCAAAAATGAAAATTTCAAAAGTGCCCAAATTTCTGCTTTAAACTTCAGGTACTATCCCAAAATGTATCACTAAGGTGACAGAAGTTGATTTCGGAGCATCATTTTTGAACAGGAGCTTCAACCGTTTTGTGGCATATGAGAAATTCCCTAAGCCCCGGACCTGTCAATTTTGGTCAAAAATGAAAATTTCAAAGGTGCCCCAATTTCTGCTTTAAACTTTAGGTACTATCCCAAAATGTATCACTAAGGTGACAGAAGTTGATTTCGGAGCATCATTTTTGAACAGGAGCTTCATCCGTTTTGTGGCATATGAGAAATTCCCTAAGCCCCGGACCTGTCGATTTTGGTCAAAAATGAAAATTTCAAAAGTGCCCCAATTTCTGCTTTAAACTTTAGGTACTATCCCAAAATGGTGACAGAAGTTGATTTCGGAGCATCATTTTTGAACAGGAGCTTCAACCGTTTTGTGGCAGATCAGAAATTCCCTAAGCCCCAGACCTGTCGATTTTGGTCAAAAATGAAAATTTTAAAAATGCCCCAATTTCTGCTTCAAACTTCAGGTACTATCCCAAAATGTATCACTAAGGTGACAGAAGTTGATTTCCGAGCATCATTTTTGAACAGGAGCTTCATCCGTTTTGTGGCATATGAGAAATTCCCTAAGCCCCGGACCTGTCGATTTTGGTCAAAAATGAAAATGGCAAAAGTGACCCAATTTCTGCTTTAAACTTTAGGTACTATCCCAAAATGTATCACTAAGGTGACAGAAGTTGATTTCGGAGCATCATTTTTGAACAGGAGCTTCAACCGTTTTGTGGCAGATGAGAAATTCCCTAAGCCCCGGACCTGTCGATTTTGGTCAAAAATGAAAATTTCAAAGGTGCCCCAATTTCTGCTTTAAACTTCAGGTACTATCCCAAAATGTATCACTAAGGTGACAGAAGTTGATTTCGGAGCATCATTTTTGAACAGGAGCTTCATCCGTTTTGTGGCATATGAGAAATTCCCTAAGCCCCGGACCTGTCGATTTTGGTCAAAAATGAAAATGTCAAAAGTGCCCCAATTTCTGCTTTATACTTTAGTTACTATCCCAAAATGTATCACTAAGGTGACAGAAGTTGATTTCGGAGCATCATTTTTGAACAGGAGCTTCAACCGTTTTGTGGCATATGAGAAATTCCCTAAGCCCCGGACCTGTTGATTTTGGTCAAAAATGAAAATTTCAAAGGTGCCCCAATTTCTGCTTTAAACTTTAGGTACTATCCCAAAATGTATCACTAAGGTGACAGAAGTTGATTTCGGAGCATCATTTTTGAACAGGAGCTTCATCCGTTTTGTGGCATATGAGAAATTCCCTAAGCCCCGGACCTGTCGATTTTGGTCAAAAATGAAAATTTCAAAAGTGCCCCAATTTCTGCTTTAAACTTTAGGTACTATCCCAAAATGGTGACAGAAGTTGATTTCGGAGCATCATTTTTGAACAGGAGCTTCAACCGTTTTGTGGCAGATCAGAAATTCCCTAAGCCCCAGACCTGTCGATTTTGGTCAAAAATAAAAATTTTAAAAATGCCCCAATTTCTGCTTCAAACTTCAGGTACTATCCCAAAATGTATCACTAAGGTGACAGAAGTTGATTTCCGAGCATCATTTTTGAACAGGAGCTTCATCCGTTTTGTGGCATATGAGAAATTCCCTAAGCCCCGGACCTGTCGATTTTGGTCAAAAATGAAAATGGCAAAAGTGACCCAATTTCTGCTTTAAACTTTAGGTACTATCCCAAAATGTATCACTAAGGTGACAGAAGTTGATTTCGGAGCATCATTTTTGAACAGGAGCTTCAACCGTTTTGTGGCAGATGAGAAATTCCCTAAGCCCCGGACCTGTCGATTTTGGTCAAAAATGAAAATTTCAAAGGTGCCCCAATTTCTGCTTTAAACTTCAGGTACTATCCCAAAATATATCACTAAGGTGACAGAAGTTGATTTCGGAGCATCATTTTTGAACAGGAGCTTCATCCGTTTTGTGGCATATGAGAAATTCCCTAAGCCCCGGACCTGTCGATTTTGGTCAAAAATGAAAATGTCAAAAGTGCCCCAATTTCTGCTTTATACTTTAGTTACTACCCCAAAATGTATCACTAAGGTGACAGAAGTTGATTTCGGAGCATCATTTTTGAACAGGAGCTTCAACCGTTTTGTGGCAGATGAGAAATTCCCTAAGCACCGGACCTGTCGAATTTGGTCAAAAATGAAAATTTCAAAAGTGCCCTAATTTCTGCTTTAAACTTTAGGTACTATCCCAAAATGTATCACTAAGGTGACAGAAGTTGATTTCGGAGCATCATTTTTGAACAGGAGCTTCAACCGTTTTGTGGCAGATCAGAAATTCCCTAAGCCCCAGACCTGTCGATTTTGGTCAAAAATGAAAATTTTAAAAATGCCCCAATTTCTGCTTCAAACTTCAGGTACTATCCCAAAATGTATCACTAAGGTGACAGAAGTTGATTTCGGAGCATCATTTTTGAACAGGAGCTTCATCCGTTTTGTGGCATATGAGAAATTCCCTAAGCCCCGGACCTGTCGATTTTGGTCAAAAATGAAAATGGCAAAAGTGACCCAATTTCTGCTTTAAACTTTAGGTACTATCCCAAAATGTATCACTAAGGTGACAGAAGTTGATTTCGGAGCATCATTTTTGAACAGGAGCTTCAACCGTTTTGTGGCAGATCAGAAATTCCCTAAGCCCCAGACCTGTCGATTTTGGTCAAAAATGAAAATTTTAAAAATGCCCCAATTTCTGCTTCAAACTTCAGGTACTATCCCAAAATGTATCACTAAGGTGACAGAAGTTGATTTCGGAGCATCATTTTTGAACAGGAGCTTCATCCGTTTTGTGGCATATGAGAAATTCCCTAAGCCACGGACCTGTCGATTTTGGTCAAAAATGAAAATGGCAAAAGTGACCCAATTTCTGCTTTAAACTTTAGGTACTATCCAAAAATGTATCACTAAGGTGACAGAAGTTGATTTCGGAGCATCATTTTTGAACAGGAGCTTCAACCGTTTTGTGGCAGATGAGAAATTCCCTAAGCCCCGGACCTGTCGATTTTGGTCAAAAATGAAAATTTCAAAGGTGCCCCAATTTCTGCTTTAAACTTCAGGTACTATCCCAAAATGTATCACTAAGGTGACAGAAGTTGATTTCGGAGCATCATTTTTGAACAGGAGCTTCATCCGTTTTGTGGCATATGAGAAATTCCCTAAGCCCCGGACCTGTCGATTTTGGTCAAAAATGAAAATGTCAAAAGTGCCCCAATTTCTGCTTTATACTTTAGTTACTATCCCAAAATGTATCACTAAGGTGACAGAAGTTGATTTCGGAGCATCATTTTTGAACAGGAGCTTCAACCGTTTTGTGGCAGATGAGAAATTCCCTAAGCACCGGACCTGTCGAATTTGGTCAAAAATGAAAATTTCAAAAGTGCCCTAATTTCTGCTTTAAACTTTAGGTACTATCCCAAAATGTATCACTAAGGTGACAGAAGTTGATTTCGGAGCATCATTTTTGAACAGGAGCTTCAACCGTTTTGTGGCAGATGAGAAATTCCCTAAGCCCCGGACCTGTCGATTTTGGTCAAAAATGAAAATTTCAAAGGTGCCCCAATTTCTGCTTTAAACTTCAGGTACTATCCCAAAATGTATCACTAAGGTGACAGAAGTTGATTTCGGAGCATCATTTTTGAACAGGAGCTTCATCCGTTTTGTGGCATATGAGAAATTCCCTAAGCCCCGGACCTGTCGATTTTGGTCAAAAATGAAAATGTCAAAAGTGCCCCAATTTCTGCTTTATACTTTAGTTACTATCCCAAAATGTATCACTAAGGTGACAGAAGTTGATTTCGGAGCATCATTTTTGAACAGGAGCTTCAACCGTTTTGTGGCAGATGAGAAATTCCCTAAGCACCGGACCTGTCGAATTTGGTCAAAAATGAAAATTTCAAAAGTGCCCTAATTTCTGCTTTAAACTTTAGGTACTATCCCAAAATGTATCACTAAGGTGACAGAAGTTGATTTCGGAGCATCATTTTTGAACAGGAGCTTCATCCGTTTTGTGGCATATGAGAAATTCCCTAAACCCCGGACCTGTCGATTTTGGTCAAAAATGAAAATGTCAAAGGTGCCCCAATTTCTGCTTTATACTTTAGTTACTATCCCAAAATGTATCACTAAGGTTACAGGAGTTGATTTTGGAGCATCATTTTTGAACAGTAGCTTCAACCGTTTTGTGGCATATGAGAAATTCCCTAAGCCCTGGACCTGTTGATTTTGGTCAAAAATGAAAATTTCAAAGGTGCCCCAATTTCTGCTTTAAACTTTAGGTACTATCCCAAAATGTATCACTAAGGTGACAGAAGTTGATTTCGGAGCATCATTTTTGAACAGGAGCTTCAACCGTTTTGTGGCATATGAGAAATTCCCTAAGCCCCGGACCTGTCGATTTTGGTCAAAAATGAAAATTTCAAAAGTGCCCCAATTTCTGCTTTAAACTTTAGGTACTATCCCAAAATGTATCACTAAGGTGACAGAAGTTGCATTCGGAGCATCATTTTTGAACAGGAGCTTCAACCGTTTTGTGGCAGCTGAGAAATTCCCTAAGCCCCAGACCTGTTGATTTTGGTCAAAAATGAAAATTTTACAAATGCCCCAATTTCTGCTTTAAACTTTAGGTACTATCCCAAAATGTATCACTAAGGTGACAGAAGTTGATTTCGGAGCATCATTTTTGAAAAGGAGCTTCATCCGTTTTGTGGCATATGAGAAATTCCCTAAGCCCCGGACCTGTCGATTTTGGTCAAAAATGAAAATGGCAAAAGTGCCCCAATTTCTGCTTTAAACTTTAGGTACTATCCCAAAATGTATCACTAAGGTGACTGAAGTTGATTTCGGAGCATCATTTTTGAACAGGAGCTTCATCCGTTTTGTGGCAGATGAGAAATTCCCTAAGCCCCGGACCTGTCGATTTTGGTCAAAAATGAAAATGTCAAAAGTGCCCCAATTTCTGCTTTATACTTTAGTTACTATCCCAAAATGTATCACTAAGGTGACAGAAGTTGATTTCGGAGCATCATTTTTGAACAGGAGCTTCAACCGTTTTGTGGCAGATGAGAAATTCCCTAAGCACCGGACCTGTCGAATTTGGTCAAAAATGAAAATTTCAAAAGTGCCCTAATTTCTGCTTTAAACTTTAGGTACTATCCCAAAATGTATCACTAAGGTGACAGAAGTTGATTTCGGAGCATCATTTTTGAACAGGAGCTTCAACCGTTTTGTGGCAGATCAGAAATTCCCTAAGCCCCAGACCTGTCGATTTTGGTCAAAAATGAAAATTTTAAAAATGCCCCAATTTCTGCTTCAAACTTCAGGTACTATCCCAAAATGTATCACTAAGGTGACAGAAGTTGATTTCGGAGCATCATTTTTGAACAGGAGCTTCATCCGTTTTGTGGCATATGAGAAATTCCCTAAGCCCCGGACCTGTCGATTTTGGTCAAAAATGAAAATTTCAAAGGTGCCCCAATTTCTGCTTTAAACTTCAGGTACTATCCCAAAATGTATCACTAAGGTGACAGAAGTTGATTTCGGAGCATCATTTTTGAACAGGAGCTTCATCCGTTTTGTGGCATATGAGAAATTCCCTAAGCCCCGGACCTGTCGATTTTGGTCAAAAATGAAAATGGCAAAAGTGACCCAATTTCTGCTTTAAACTTTAGGTACTATCCCAAAATGTATCACTAAGGTGACAGAAGTTGATTTCGGAGCATCATTTTTGAACAGGAGCTTCAACCGTTTTGTGGCAGATCAGAAATTCCCTAAGCCCCAGACCTGTCGATTTTGGTCAAAAATGAAAATTTTAAAAATGCCCCAATTTCTGCTTCAAACTTCAGGTACTATCCCAAAATGTATCACTAAGGTGACAGAAGTTGATTTCGGAGCATCATTTTTGAACAGGAGCTTCATCCGTTTTGTGGCATATGAGAAATTCCCTAAGCCCCGGACCTGTCGATTTTGGTCAAAAATGAAAATGGCAAAAGTGACCCAATTTCTGCTTTAAACTTTAGGTACTATCCAAAAATGTATCACTAAGGTGACAGAAGTTGATTTCGGAGCATCATTTTTGAACAGGAGCTTCAACCGTTTTGTGGCAGATGAGAAATTCCCTAAGCCCCGGACCTGTCGATTTTGGTCAAAAATGAAAATTTCAAAGGTGCCCCAATTTCTGCTTTAAACTTCAGGTACTATCCCAAAATGTATCACTAAGGTGACAGAAGTTGATTTCGGAGCATCATTTTTGAACAGGAGCTTCATCCGTTTTGTGGCATATGAGAAATTCCCTAAGCCCCGGACCTGTCGATTTTGGTCAAAAATGAAAATGTCAAAAGTGCCCCAATTTCTGCTTTATACTTTAGTTACTATCCCAAAATGTATCACTAAGGTGACAGAAGTTGATTTCGGAGCATCATTTTTGAACAGGAGCTTCAACCGTTTTGTGGCAGATGAGAAATTCCCTAAGCACCGGACCTGTCGAATTTGGTCAAAAATGAAAATTTCAAAAGTGCCCTAATTTCTGCTTTAAACTTTAGGTACTATCCCAAAATGTATCACTAAGGTGACAGAAGTTGATTTCGGAGCATCATTTTTGAACAGGAGCTTCAACCGTTTTGTGGCAGATGAGAAATTCCCTAAGCCCCAGACCTGTCGATTTTGGTCAAAAATGAAAATTTCAAAAGTGCCCCAATTTCTGCTTTAAACTTCAGGTACTATCCCAAAATGTATCACTAAGGTGACAGAAGTTGATTTCGGAGCATCATTTTTGAACAGGAGCTTCATCCGTTTTGTGGCATATGAGAAATTCCCTAAACCCCGGACCTGTCGATTTTGGTCAAAAATGAAAATGTCAAAGGTGCCCCAATTTCTGCTTTATACTTTAGTTACTATCCCAAAATGTATCACTAAGGTTACAGAAGTTGATTTCGGAGCATCATTTTTGAACAGGAGCTTCAACCGTTTTGTGGCAGATGAGAAATTCCCTAAGCACCGGACCTGTCGAATTTGGTCAAAAATGAAAATTTCAAAAGTGCCCTAATTTCTGCTTTAAACTTTAGGTACTATCCCAAAATGTATCACTAAGGTGACAGAAGTTGATTTCGGAGCATCATTTTTGAACAGGAGCTTCAACCGTTTTGTGGCAGATGAGAAATTCCCTAAGCCCCAGACCTGTCGATTTTGGTCAAAAATGAAAATTTTAAAAATGCCCCAATTTCTGCTTCAAACTTCAGGTACTATCCCAAAATGTATCACTAAGGTGACAGAAGTTGATTTAGGAGCATCATTTTTGAACAGGAGCTTCATCCGTTTTGTGGCATATGAGAAATTCCCTAAGCCCCGGACCTGTCGATTTTGGTCAAAAATGAAAATGGCAAAAGTGACCCAATTTCTGCTTTAAACTTTAGGTACTATCCCAAAATGTATCACTAAGGTGACAGAAGTTGATTTCGGAGCATCATTTTTGAACAGGAGCTTCAACCGTTTTGTGGCAGATCAGAAATTCCCTAAGCCCCAGACCTGTCGATTTTGGTCAAAAATGAAAATTTTAAAAATGCCCCAATTTCTGCTTCAAACTTCAGGTACTATCCCAAAATGTATCACTAAGGTGACAGAAGTTGATTTCGGAGCATCATTTTTGAACAGGAGCTTCATCCGTTTTGTGGCATATGAGAAATTCCCTAAGCCCCGGACCTGTCGATTTTGGTCAAAAATGAAAATGGCAAAAGTGACCCAATTTCTGCTTTAAACTTTAGGTACTATCCAAAAATGTATCACTAAGGTGACAGAAGTTGATTTCGGAGCATCATTTTTGAACAGGAGCTTCAACCGTTTTGTGGCAGATGAGAAATTCCCTAAGCCCCGGACCTGTCGATTTTGGTCAAAAATGAAAATTTCAAAGGTGCCCAATTTCTGCTTTAAACTTCAGGTACTATCCCAAAATGTATCACTAAGGTGACAGAAGTTGATTTCGGAGCATCATTTTTGAACAGGAGCTTCATCCGTTTTGTGGCATATGAGAAAT
The DNA here is from genome assembly GCF_028390025.1 of Pseudophryne corroboree. Lineage (NCBI taxonomy): Eukaryota > Metazoa > Chordata > Amphibia > Anura > Myobatrachidae > Pseudophryne > Pseudophryne corroboree. Next base: position 31,840 of record NW_026968360.1, read on the forward strand.
TCCCTAAGCCCCGGACCTGTCGATTTTGGTCAAAAATGAAAATGTCAAAAGTGCCCCAATTTCTGCTTTATACTTTAGTTACTATCCCAAAATGTATCACTAAGGTGACAGAAGTTGATTTCGGAGCATCATTTTTGAACAGGAGCTTCAACCGTTTTGTGGCAGATGAGAAATTCCCTAAGCACCGGACCTGTCGAATTTGGTCAAAAATGAAAATTTCAAAAGTGCCCTAATTTCTGCTTTAAACTTTAGGTACTATCCCAAAATGTATCACTAAGGTGACAGAAGTTGATTTCGGAGCATCATTTTTGAACAGGAGCTTCAACCGTTTTGTGGCATATGAGAAATTCCCTAAGCCCCGGACCTGTCGATTTTGGTCAAAAATGAAAATTTCAAAGGTGCCCCAATTTCTGCTTTTAACTTCAGGTACTATCCCAAAATGTATCACTAAGGTGACAGAAGTTGATTTCGGAGCATCATTTTTGAACAGGAGCTTCATCCGTTTTGTGGCATATGAGAAATTCCCTAAGCCCCGGACCTGTCGATTTTGGTCAAAAATGAAAATGTCAAAAGTGCCCCAATTTCTGCTTTATACTTTAGTTACTATCCCAAAATGTATCACTAAGGTGACAGAAGTTGATTTCGGAGCATCATTTTTGAACAGGAGCTTCAACCGTTTTGTGGCAGATGAGAAATTCCCTAAGCACCGGACCTGTCGAATTTGGTCAAAAATGAAAATTTCAAAAGTGCCCTAATTTCTGCTTTAAACTTTAGGTACTATCCCAAAATATATCACTAAGGTGACAGAAGTTGATTTCGGAGCATCATTTTTGAACAGGAGCTTCATCCGTTTTGTGGCATATGAGAAATTCCCTAAGCCCCGGACCTGTCGATTTTGGTCAAAAATGAAAATGTCAAAAGTGCCCCAATTTCTGCTTTATACTTTAGTTACTACCCCAAAATGTATCACTAAGGTGACAGAAGTTGATTTCGGAGCATCATTTTTGAACAGGAGCTTCAACCGTTTTGTGGCAGATGAGAAATTCCCTAAGCACCGGACCTGTCGAATTTGGTCAAAAATGAAAATTTCAAAAGTGCCCTAATTTCTGCTTTAAACTTTAGGTACTATCCCAAAATGTATCACTAAGGTGACAGAAGTTGATTTCGGAGCATCATTTTTGAACAGGAGCTTCAACCGTTTTGTGGCAGATCAGAAATTCCCTAAGCCCCAGACCTGTCGATTTTGGTCAAAAATGAAAATTTTAAAAATGCCCCAATTTCTGCTTCAAACTTCAGGTACTATCCCAAAATGTATCACTAAGGTGACAGAAGTTGATTTCGGAGCATCATTTTTGAACAGGAGCTTCATCCGTTTTGTGGCATATGAGAAATTCCCTAAGCCCCGGACCTGTCGATTTTGGTCAAAAATGAAAATGGCAAAAGTGACCCAATTTCTGCTTTAAACTTTAGGTACTATCCCAAAATGTATCACTAAGGTGACAGAAGTTGATTTCGGAGCATCATTTTTGAACAGGAGCTTCAACCGTTTTGTGGCAGATCAGAAATTCCCTAAGCCCCAGACCTGTCGATTTTGGTCAAAAATGAAAATTTTAAAAATGCCCCAATTTCTGCTTCAAACTTCAGGTACTATCCCAAAATGTATCACTAAGGTGACAGAAGTTGATTTCGGAGCATCATTTTTGAACAGGAGCTTCATCCGTTTTGTGGCATATGAGAAATTCCCTAAGCCACGGACCTGTCGATTTTGGTCAAAAATGAAAATGGCAAAAGTGACCCAATTTCTGCTTTAAACTTTAGGTACTATCCAAAAATGTATCACTAAGGTGACAGAAGTTGATTTCGGAGCATCATTTTTGAACAGGAGCTTCAACCGTTTTGTGGCAGATGAGAAATTCCCTAAGCCCCGGACCTGTCGATTTTGGTCAAAAATGAAAATTTCAAAGGTGCCCCAATTTCTGCTTTAAACTTCAGGTACTATCCCAAAATGTATCACTAAGGTGACAGAAGTTGATTTCGGAGCATCATTTTTGAACAGGAGCTTCATCCGTTTTGTGGCATATGAGAAATTCCCTAAGCCCCGGACCTGTCGATTTTGGTCAAAAATGAAAATGTCAAAAGTGCCCCAATTTCTGCTTTATACTTTAGTTACTATCCCAAAATGTATCACTAAGGTGACAGAAGTTGATTTCGGAGCATCATTTTTGAACAGGAGCTTCAACCGTTTTGTGGCAGATGAGAAATTCCCTAAGCACCGGACCTGTCGAATTTGGTCAAAAATGAAAATTTCAAAAGTGCCCTAATTTCTGCTTTAAACTTTAGGTACTATCCCAAAATGTATCACTAAGGTGACAGAAGTTGATTTCGGAGCATCATTTTTGAACAGGAGCTTCAACCGTTTTGTGGCAGATGAGAAATTCCCTAAGCCCCGGACCTGTCGATTTTGGTCAAAAATGAAAATTTCAAAGGTGCCCCAATTTCTGCTTTAAACTTCAGGTACTATCCCAAAATGTATCACTAAGGTGACAGAAGTTGATTTCGGAGCATCATTTTTGAACAGGAGCTTCATCCGTTTTGTGGCATATGAGAAATTCCCTAAGCCCCGGACCTGTCGATTTTGGTCAAAAATGAAAATGTCAAAAGTGCCCCAATTTCTGCTTTATACTTTAGTTACTATCCCAAAATGTATCACTAAGGTGACAGAAGTTGATTTCGGAGCATCATTTTTGAACAGGAGCTTCAACCGTTTTGTGGCAGATGAGAAATTCCCTAAGCACCGGACCTGTCGAATTTGGTCAAAAATGAAAATTTCAAAAGTGCCCTAATTTCTGCTTTAAACTTTAGGTACTATCCCAAAATGTATCACTAAGGTGACAGAAGTTGATTTCGGAGCATCATTTTTGAACAGGAGCTTCATCCGTTTTGTGGCATATGAGAAATTCCCTAAACCCCGGACCTGTCGATTTTGGTCAAAAATGAAAATGTCAAAGGTGCCCCAATTTCTGCTTTATACTTTAGTTACTATCCCAAAATGTATCACTAAGGTTACAGGAGTTGATTTTGGAGCATCATTTTTGAACAGTAGCTTCAACCGTTTTGTGGCATATGAGAAATTCCCTAAGCCCTGGACCTGTTGATTTTGGTCAAAAATGAAAATTTCAAAGGTGCCCCAATTTCTGCTTTAAACTTTAGGTACTATCCCAAAATGTATCACTAAGGTGACAGAAGTTGATTTCGGAGCATCATTTTTGAACAGGAGCTTCAACCGTTTTGTGGCATATGAGAAATTCCCTAAGCCCCGGACCTGTCGATTTTGGTCAAAAATGAAAATTTCAAAAGTGCCCCAATTTCTGCTTTAAACTTTAGGTACTATCCCAAAATGTATCACTAAGGTGACAGAAGTTGCATTCGGAGCATCATTTTTGAACAGGAGCTTCAACCGTTTTGTGGCAGCTGAGAAATTCCCTAAGCCCCAGACCTGTTGATTTTGGTCAAAAATGAAAATTTTACAAATGCCCCAATTTCTGCTTTAAACTTTAGGTACTATCCCAAAATGTATCACTAAGGTGACAGAAGTTGATTTCGGAGCATCATTTTTGAAAAGGAGCTTCATCCGTTTTGTGGCATATGAGAAATTCCCTAAGCCCCGGACCTGTCGATTTTGGTCAAAAATGAAAATGGCAAAAGTGCCCCAATTTCTGCTTTAAACTTTAGGTACTATCCCAAAATGTATCACTAAGGTGACTGAAGTTGATTTCGGAGCATCATTTTTGAACAGGAGCTTCATCCGTTTTGTGGCAGATGAGAAATTCCCTAAGCCCCGGACCTGTCGATTTTGGTCAAAAATGAAAATGTCAAAAGTGCCCCAATTTCTGCTTTATACTTTAGTTACTATCCCAAAATGTATCACTAAGGTGACAGAAGTTGATTTCGGAGCATCATTTTTGAACAGGAGCTTCAACCGTTTTGTGGCAGATGAGAAATTCCCTAAGCACCGGACCTGTCGAATTTGGTCAAAAATGAAAATTTCAAAAGTGCCCTAATTTCTGCTTTAAACTTTAGGTACTATCCCAAAATGTATCACTAAGGTGACAGAAGTTGATTTCGGAGCATCATTTTTGAACAGGAGCTTCAACCGTTTTGTGGCAGATCAGAAATTCCCTAAGCCCCAGACCTGTCGATTTTGGTCAAAAATGAAAATTTTAAAAATGCCCCAATTTCTGCTTCAAACTTCAGGTACTATCCCAAAATGTATCACTAAGGTGACAGAAGTTGATTTCGGAGCATCATTTTTGAACAGGAGCTTCATCCGTTTTGTGGCATATGAGAAATTCCCTAAGCCCCGGACCTGTCGATTTTGGTCAAAAATGAAAATTTCAAAGGTGCCCCAATTTCTGCTTTAAACTTCAGGTACTATCCCAAAATGTATCACTAAGGTGACAGAAGTTGATTTCGGAGCATCATTTTTGAACAGGAGCTTCATCCGTTTTGTGGCATATGAGAAATTCCCTAAGCCCCGGACCTGTCGATTTTGGTCAAAAATGAAAATGGCAAAAGTGACCCAATTTCTGCTTTAAACTTTAGGTACTATCCCAAAATGTATCACTAAGGTGACAGAAGTTGATTTCGGAGCATCATTTTTGAACAGGAGCTTCAACCGTTTTGTGGCAGATCAGAAATTCCCTAAGCCCCAGACCTGTCGATTTTGGTCAAAAATGAAAATTTTAAAAATGCCCCAATTTCTGCTTCAAACTTCAGGTACTATCCCAAAATGTATCACTAAGGTGACAGAAGTTGATTTCGGAGCATCATTTTTGAACAGGAGCTTCATCCGTTTTGTGGCATATGAGAAATTCCCTAAGCCCCGGACCTGTCGATTTTGGTCAAAAATGAAAATGGCAAAAGTGACCCAATTTCTGCTTTAAACTTTAGGTACTATCCAAAAATGTATCACTAAGGTGACAGAAGTTGATTTCGGAGCATCATTTTTGAACAGGAGCTTCAACCGTTTTGTGGCAGATGAGAAATTCCCTAAGCCCCGGACCTGTCGATTTTGGTCAAAAATGAAAATTTCAAAGGTGCCCCAATTTCTGCTTTAAACTTCAGGTACTATCCCAAAATGTATCACTAAGGTGACAGAAGTTGATTTCGGAGCATCATTTTTGAACAGGAGCTTCATCCGTTTTGTGGCATATGAGAAATTCCCTAAGCCCCGGACCTGTCGATTTTGGTCAAAAATGAAAATGTCAAAAGTGCCCCAATTTCTGCTTTATACTTTAGTTACTATCCCAAAATGTATCACTAAGGTGACAGAAGTTGATTTCGGAGCATCATTTTTGAACAGGAGCTTCAACCGTTTTGTGGCAGATGAGAAATTCCCTAAGCACCGGACCTGTCGAATTTGGTCAAAAATGAAAATTTCAAAAGTGCCCTAATTTCTGCTTTAAACTTTAGGTACTATCCCAAAATGTATCACTAAGGTGACAGAAGTTGATTTCGGAGCATCATTTTTGAACAGGAGCTTCAACCGTTTTGTGGCAGATGAGAAATTCCCTAAGCCCCAGACCTGTCGATTTTGGTCAAAAATGAAAATTTCAAAAGTGCCCCAATTTCTGCTTTAAACTTCAGGTACTATCCCAAAATGTATCACTAAGGTGACAGAAGTTGATTTCGGAGCATCATTTTTGAACAGGAGCTTCATCCGTTTTGTGGCATATGAGAAATTCCCTAAACCCCGGACCTGTCGATTTTGGTCAAAAATGAAAATGTCAAAGGTGCCCCAATTTCTGCTTTATACTTTAGTTACTATCCCAAAATGTATCACTAAGGTTACAGAAGTTGATTTCGGAGCATCATTTTTGAACAGGAGCTTCAACCGTTTTGTGGCAGATGAGAAATTCCCTAAGCACCGGACCTGTCGAATTTGGTCAAAAATGAAAATTTCAAAAGTGCCCTAATTTCTGCTTTAAACTTTAGGTACTATCCCAAAATGTATCACTAAGGTGACAGAAGTTGATTTCGGAGCATCATTTTTGAACAGGAGCTTCAACCGTTTTGTGGCAGATGAGAAATTCCCTAAGCCCCAGACCTGTCGATTTTGGTCAAAAATGAAAATTTTAAAAATGCCCCAATTTCTGCTTCAAACTTCAGGTACTATCCCAAAATGTATCACTAAGGTGACAGAAGTTGATTTAGGAGCATCATTTTTGAACAGGAGCTTCATCCGTTTTGTGGCATATGAGAAATTCCCTAAGCCCCGGACCTGTCGATTTTGGTCAAAAATGAAAATGGCAAAAGTGACCCAATTTCTGCTTTAAACTTTAGGTACTATCCCAAAATGTATCACTAAGGTGACAGAAGTTGATTTCGGAGCATCATTTTTGAACAGGAGCTTCAACCGTTTTGTGGCAGATCAGAAATTCCCTAAGCCCCAGACCTGTCGATTTTGGTCAAAAATGAAAATTTTAAAAATGCCCCAATTTCTGCTTCAAACTTCAGGTACTATCCCAAAATGTATCACTAAGGTGACAGAAGTTGATTTCGGAGCATCATTTTTGAACAGGAGCTTCATCCGTTTTGTGGCATATGAGAAATTCCCTAAGCCCCGGACCTGTCGATTTTGGTCAAAAATGAAAATGGCAAAAGTGACCCAATTTCTGCTTTAAACTTTAGGTACTATCCAAAAATGTATCACTAAGGTGACAGAAGTTGATTTCGGAGCATCATTTTTGAACAGGAGCTTCAACCGTTTTGTGGCAGATGAGAAATTCCCTAAGCCCCGGACCTGTCGATTTTGGTCAAAAATGAAAATTTCAAAGGTGCCCAATTTCTGCTTTAAACTTCAGGTACTATCCCAAAATGTATCACTAAGGTGACAGAAGTTGATTTCGGAGCATCATTTTTGAACAGGAGCTTCATCCGTTTTGTGGCATATGAGAAATTCCCTAAGCCCCGGACCTGTCGATTTTGGTCAAAAATGAAAATGTCAAAAGTGCCCCAATTTCTGCTTTATACTTTAGTTACTATCCCAAAATGTATCACTAAGGTGACAGAAGTTGATTTCGGAGCATCATTTTTGAACAGGAGCTTCAACCGTTTTGTGGCAGATGAGAAATTCCCTAAGCACCGGACCTGTCGAATTTGGTCAAAAATGAAAATTTCAAAAGTGCCCTAATTTCTGCTTTAAACTTTAGGTACTATCCCAAAATGTATCACTAAGGTGACAGAAGTTGATTTCGGAGCATCATTTTTGAACAGGAGCTTCAACCGTTTTGTGGCATATGAGAAATTCCCTAAGCCCCGGACCTGTCGATTTTGGTCAAAAATGAAAATTTCAAAGGTGCCCCAATTTCTGCTTTTAACTTCAGGTACTATCCCAAAATGTATCACTAAGGTGACAGAAGTTGATTTCGGAGCATCATTTTTGAACAGGAGCTTCATCCGTTTTGTGGCATATGAGAAATTCCCTAAGCCCCGGACCTGTCGATTTTGGTCAAAAATGAAAATGTCAAAAGTGCCCCAATTTCTGCTTTATACTTTAGTTACTATCCCAAAATGTATCACTAAGGTGACAGAAGTTGATTTCGGAGCATCATTTTTGAACAGGAGCTTCAACCGTTTTGTGGCAGATGAGAAATTCCCTAAGCACCGGACCTGTCGAATTTGGTCAAAAATGAAAATTTCAAAAGTGCCCTAATTTCTGCTTTAAACTTTAGGTACTATCCCAAAATGTATCACTAAGGTGACAGAAGTTGATTTCGGAGCATCATTTTTGAACAGGAGCTTCAACCGTTTTGTGGCAGATGAGAAATTCCCTAAGCCCCAGACCTGTCGATTTTGGTCAAAAATGAAAATTTCAAAAGTGCCCCAATTTCTGCTTTAAACTTCAGGTACTATCCCAAAATGTATCACTAAGGTGACAGAAGTTGATTTCGGAGCATCATTTTTGAACAGGAGCTTCATCCGTTTTGTGGCATATGAGAAATTCCCTAAACCCCGGACCTGTCGATTTTGGTCAAAAATGAAAATGTCAAAGGTGCCCCAATTTCTGCTTTATACTTTAGTTACTATCCCAAAATGTATCACTAAGGTTACAGGAGTTGATTTTGGAGCATCATTTTTGAACAGTAGCTTCAACCGTTTTGTGGCATATGAGAAATTCCCTAAGCCCTGGACCTGTTGATTTTGGTCAAAAATGAAAATTTCAAAGGTGCCCCAATTCCTGCTTTAAACTTTAGGTACTATCCCAAAATGTATCACTAAGGTGACAGAAGTTGATTTCAGAGCATCATTTTTGAACAGGAGCTTCAACCGTTTTGTGGCATATGAGAAATTCCCTAAGCCCCGGACCTGTCGATTTTGGTCAAAAATGAAAATTTCAAAAGTGCCCCAATTTCTGCTTTAAACTTTAGGTACTATCCCAAAATGTATCACTAAGGTGACAGAAGTTGCATTCGGAGCATCATTTTTGAACAGGAGCTTCAACCGTTTTGTGGCAGATGAGAAATTCCCTAAGCCCCAGACCTGTTGATTTTGGTCAAAAATGAAAATTTTACAAATGCCCCAATTTCTGCTTTAAACTTCAGGTACTATCCCAAAATGTATCACTAAGGTGACAGAAGTTGATTTCGGAGCATCATTTTTGAAAAGGAGCTTCATCCGTTTTGTGGCATATGAGAAATTCCCTAAGCCCCGGACCTGTCGATTTTGGTCAAAAATGAAAATGGCAAAAGTGCCCCAATTTCTGCTTTAAACTTTAGGTACTATCCCAAAATGTATCACTAAGGTGACTGAAGTTGATTTCGGAGCATCATTTTTGAACAGGAGCTTCATCCGTTTTGTGGCAGATGCGAAATTCCCTAAGCCCCGGACCTGTCGATTTTGGTCAAAAATGAAAATGTCAAAAGTGCCCCAATTTCTGCTTTATACTTTAGTTACTATCCCAAAATGTATCACTAAGGTGACAGAAGTTGATTTCGGAGCATCATTTTTGAACAGGAGCTTCAACCGTTTTGTGGCAGATGAGAAATTCCCTAAGCACCGGACCTGTCGAATTTGGTCAAAAATGAAAATTTCAAAAGTGCCCTAATTTCTGCTTTAAACTTTAGGTACTATCCCAAAATGTATCACTAAGGTGACAGAAGTTGATTTCGGAGCATCATTTTTGAACAGGAGCTTCAACCGTTTTGTGGCAGATGAGAAATTCCCTAAGCCCCAGACCTGTCGATTTTGGTCAAAAATGAAAATTTTAAAAATGCCCCAATTTCTGCTTCAAACTTCAGGTACTATCCCAAAATGTATCACTAAGGTGACAGAAGTTGATTTCGGAGCATCATTTTTGAACAGGAGCTTCATCCGTTTTGTGGCATATGAGAAATTCCCTAAGCCCCGGACCTGTCGATTTTGGTCAAAAATGAAAATTTCAAAAGTGCCCCAATTTCTGCTTTAAACTTTAGGTACTATCCCAAAATGGTGACAGAAGTTGATTTCGGAGCATCATTTTTGAACAGGAGCTTCAACCGTTTTGTGGCAGATCAGAAATTCCCTAAGCCCCAGACCTGTCGATTTTGGTCAAAAATGAAAATTTTAAAAATGCCCCAATTTCTGCTTCAAACTTCAGGTACTATCCCAAAATGTATCACTAAGGTGACAGAAGTTGATTTCGGAGCATCATTTTTGAACAGGAGCTTCATCCGTTTTGTGGCATATGAGAAATTCCCTAAGCCCCGGACCTGTCGATTTTGGTCAAAAATGAAAATGGCAAAAGTGACCCAATTTCTGCTTTAAACTTTAGGTACTATCCCAAAATGTATCACTAAGGTGACAGAAGTTGATTTCGGAGCATCATTTTTGAACAGGAGCTTCAACCGTTTTGTGGCAGATGAGAAATTCCCTAAGCCCCGGACCTGTCGATTTTGGTCAAAAATGAAAATTTCAAAGGTGCCCCAATTTCTGCTTTAAACTTCAGGTACTATCCCAAAATGTATCACTAAGGTGACAGAAGTTGATTTCGGAGCATCATTTTTGAACAGGAGCTTCATCCGTTTTGTGGCATATGAGAAATTCCCTAAGCCCCGGACCTGTCGATTTTGGTCAAAAATGAAAATGTCAAAAGTGCCCCAATTTCTGCTTTATACTTTAGTTACTATCCCAAAATGTATCACTAAGGTGACAGAAGTTGATTTCGGAGCATCATTTTTGAACAGGAGCTTCAACCGTTTTGTGGCAGATGAGAAATTCCCTAAGCACCGGACCTGTCGAATTTGGTCAAAAATGAAAATTTCAAAAGTGCCCTAATTTCTGCTTTAAACTTTAGGTACTATCCCAAAATGTATCACTAAGGTGACAGAAGTTGATTTCGGAGCATCATTTTTGAACAGGAGCTTCAACCGTTTTGTGGCAGATGAGAAATTCCCTAAGCCCCAGACCTGTCGATTTTGGTCAAAAATGAAAATTTTAAAAATGCCCCAATTTCTGCTTCAAACTTCAGGTACTATCCCAAAATGTATCACTAAGGTGACAGAAGTTGATTTCGGAGCATCATTTTTGAACAGGAGCTTCATCCGTTTTGTGGCATATGAGAAATTCCCTAAGCCCCGGACCTGTCGATTTTGGTCAAAAATGAAAATGGCAAAAGTGACCCAATTTCTGCTTTAAACTTTAGGTACTATCCCAAAATGTATCACTAAGGTGACAGAAGTTGATTTCGGAGCATCATTTTTGAACAGGAGCTTCAACCGTTTTGTGGCAGATCAGAAATTCCCTAAGCCCCAGACCTGTCGATTTTGGTCAAAAATGAAAATTTTAAAAATGCCCCAATTTCTGCTTCAAACTTCAGGTACTATCCCAAAATGTATCACTAAGGTGACAGAAGTTGATTTCGGAGCATCATTTTTGAACAGGAGCTTCATCCGTTTTGTGGCATATGAGAAATTCCCTAAGCCCCGGACCTGTCGATTTTGGTCAAAAATGAAAATGGCAAAAGTGACCCAATTTCTGCTTTAAACTTTAGGTACTATCCCAAAATGTATCACTAAGGTGACAGAAGTTGATTTCGGAGCATCATTTTTGAACAGGGGCTTCAACCGTTTTGTGGCAGATCAGAAATTCCCTAAGCCCCAGACCTGTCGATTTTGGTCAAAAATGAAAATTTTAAAAATGCCCCAATTTCTGCTTCAAACTTCAGGTACTATCCCAAAATGTATCACTAAGGTGACAGAAGTTGATTTCGGAGCATCATTTTTGAACAGGAGCTTCATCCGTTTTGTGGCATATGAGAAATTCCCTAAGCCCCGGACCTGTCGATTTTGGTCAAAAATGAAAATGTCAAAAGTGCCCCAATTTCTGCTTTATACTTTAGTTACTATCCCAAAATGTATCACTAAGGTGACAGAAGTTGATTTCGGAGCATCATTTTTGAACAGGAGCTTCAACCGTTTTGTGGCAGATGAGAAATTCCCTAAGCACCGGACCTGTCGAATTTGGTCAAAAATGAAAATTTCAAAAGTGCCCTAATTTCTGCTTTAAACTTTAGGTACTATCCCAAAATGTATCACTAAGGTGACAGAAGTTGATTTCGGAGCATCATTTTTGAACAGGAGCTTCAACCGTTTTGTTGCAGATGAGAAATTCCCTAAGCCCCAGACCTGTCGATTTTGGTCAAAAATGAAAATTTCAAAAGTGCCCCAATTTCTGCTTTAAACTTCAGGTACTATCCCAAAATGTATCACTAAGGTGACAGAAGTTGATTTCGGAGCATCATTTTTGAACAGGAGCTTCATCCGTTTTGTGGCATATGAGAAATTCCCTAAACCCCGGACCTGTCGATTTTGGTCAAAAATGAAAATGTCAAAGGTGCCCCAATTTCTGCTTTATACTTTAGTTACTATCCCAAAATGTATCACTAAGGTTACAGGAGTTGATTTTGGAGCATCATTTTTGAACAGTAGCTTCAACCGTTTTGTGGCATATGAGAAATTCCCTAAGCCCTGGACCTGTTGATTTTGGTCAAAAATGAAAATTTCAAAGGTGCCCCAATTTCTGCTTTAAACTTTAGGTACTATCCCAAAATGTATCACTAAGGTGACAGAAGTTGATTTCGGAGCATCATTTTTGAACAGGAGCTTCAACCGTTTTGTGGCATATGAGAAATTCCCTAAGCCCCGGACCTGTCGATTTTGGTCAAAAATGAAAATTTCAAAAGTGCCCCAATTTCTGCTTTAAACTTTAGGTACTATCCCAAAATGTATCACTAAGGTGACAGAAGTTGCATTCGGAGCATCATTTTTGAACAGGAGCTTCAACCGTTTTGTGGCAGATGAGAAATTCCCTAAGCCCCAGACCTGTTGATTTTGGTCAAAAATGAAAATTTTACAAATGCCCCAATTTCTGCTTTAAACTTCAGGTACTATCCCAAAATGTATCACTAAGGTGACAGAAGTTGATTTCGGAGCATCATTTTTGAAAAGGAGCTTCATCCGTTTTGTGGCATATGAGAAATTCCCTAAGCCCCGGACCTGACGATTTTGGTCAAAAATGAAAATGGCAAAAGTGCCCCAATTTCTGCTTTAAACTTTAGGTACTATCCCAAAATGTATCACTAAGGTGACTGAAGTTGATTTCGGAGCATCATTTTTGAACAGGAGCTTCATCCGTTTTGTGGCAGATGAGAAATTCCCTAAGCCCCGGACCTGTCGATTTTGGTCAAAAATGAAAATTTCAAAAGTGACCCAATTTCTGCTTTAAACTTTAGGTACTATCCCAAAATGTATCACTAAGGTGACAGAAGTTGATTTCGGAGCATCATTTTTGAACAGGAGCTTCATCCGTTTTGTGGCATATGAGAAATTCCCTAAGCCCCGGACCTGTCGATTTTGGTCAAAAATGAAAATGTCAAAAGTGCCCCAATTTCTGCTTTATACTTTAGTTACTATCCCAAAATGTATCACTAAGGTGACAGAAGTTGATTTCGGAGCATCATTTTTGAACAGGAGCTTCAACCGTTTTGTGGCAGATGAGAAATTCCCTAAGCACCGGACCTGTCGAATTTGGTCAAAAATGAAAATTTCAAAAGTGCCCTAATTTCTGCTTTAAACTTTAGGTACTATCCCAAAATGTATCACTAAGATGACAGAAGTTGATTTCGGAGCATCATTTTTGAACAGGAGCTTCAACCGTTTTGTGGCAGATGAGAAATTCCCTAAGCCCCAGACCTGTCGATTTTGGTCAAAAATGAAAATTTCAAAAGTGCCCCAATTTCTGCTTTAAACTTCAGGTACTATCCCAAAATGTATCACTAAGGTGACAGAAGTTGATTTCGGAGCATCATTTTTGAACAGGAGCTTCATCCGTTTTGTGGCATATGAGAAATTCCCTAAACCCCGGACCTGTCGATTTTGGTCAAAAATGAAAATGTCAAAGGTGCCCCAATTTCTGCTTTATACTTTAGTTACTATCCCAAAATGTATCACTAAGGTTACAGGAGTTGATTTTGGAGCATCATTTTTGAACAGTAGCTTCAACCGTTTTGTGGCATATGAGAAATTCCCTAAGCCCTGGACCTGTTGATTTTGGTCAAAAATGAAAATTTCAAAGGTGCCCCAATTTCTGCTTTAAACTTTAGGTACTATCCCAAAATGTATCACTAAGGTGACAGAAGTTGATTTCGGAGCATCATTTTTGAACAGGAGCTTCAACCGTTTTGTGGCAGATGAGAAATTCCCTAAGCCCCAGACCTGTTGATTTTGGTCAAAAATGAAAATTTTACAAATGCCCCAATTTCTGCTTTAAACTTCAGGTACTATCCCAAAATGTATCACTAAGGTGACAGAAGTTGATTTCGGAGCATCATTTTTGAAAAGGAGCTTCATCCGTTTTGTGGCATATGAGAAATTCCCTAAGCCCCGGACCTGTCGATTTTGGTCAAAAATGAAAATGGCAAAAGTGCCCCAATTTCTGCTTTAAACTTTAGGTACTATCCCAAAATGTATCACTAAGGTGACTGAAGTTGATTTCGGAGCATCATTTTTGAACAGGAGCTTCATCCGTTTTGTGGCAGATGAGAAATTCCCTAAGCCCCGGACCTGTCGATTTTGGTCAAAAATGAAAATTTCAAAAGTGACCCAATTTCTGCTTTAAACTTTAGGTACTATCCCAAAATGTATCACTAAGGTGACAGAAGTTGATTTCGGAGCATCATTTTTGAACAGGAGCTTCAACCGTTTTGTGGCATATGAGAAATTCCCTAAGCCCCGGACCTGTCGATTTTGGTCAAAAATGAAAATTTCAAAAGTGCCCAAATTTCTGCTTTAAACTTCAGGTACTATCCCAAAATGTATCACTAAGGTGACAGAAGTTGATTTCGGAGCATCATTTTTGAACAGGAGCTTCAACCGTTTTGTGGCATATGAGAAATTCCCTAAGCCCCGGACCTGTCAATTTTGGTCAAAAATGAAAATTTCAAAGGTGCCCCAATTTCTGCTTTATACTTTAGGTACTATCCCAAAATGTATCACTAAGGTGACAGGAGTTGATTTTGGAGCATCATTTTTGAACAGGAGCTTCAACCGTTTTGTGGCATATGAGAAATTCCCTAAGCCCCGGACCTGTTGATTTTGGTCAAAAATGAAAATTTCAAAAGTGCCCCAATTTCTGCTTTAAGCTTCAGGTACTATCCCAAAATGTATCACTAAGGTTACAGAAGTTGATTTCGGAGCATCATTTTTGAACAGGAGCTTCATCCGTTTTGTGGCATATGAGAAATTCCCTAAACCCCGGACCTGTCGATTTTGGTCAAAAATGAAAATTTCAAAGGTGCCCCAATATCTGCTTTATACTTTAGTTACTATCCCAAAATGTATCACTAAGGTGACAGGAGTTGATTTTGGAGCATCATTTTTGAAAAGGAGCTTCAACCGTTTTGTGGCATATGAGAAATTCCCTAAGCCCCGGACCTGTTGATTTTGGTCAAAAATGAAAATTTCAAAGGTGCCCCAATTTCTGCTTTAAACTTTAGGTACTATCCCAAAATGTATCACTAAGGTGACAGAAGTTGATTTCGGAGCATCATTTTTGAACAGGAGCTTCATCCGTTTTGTGGCAGATGAGAAATTCCCTAAGCCCCGGACCTGTCGATTTTGGTCAAAAATGAAAATTTCAAAAGTGCCCCAATTTCTGCTTTAAACTTTAGGTACTATCCCAAAATGGTGACAGAAGTTGATTTCGGAGCATCATTTTTGAACAGGAGCTTCAACCGTTTTGTGGCAGATCAGAAATTCCCTAAGCCCCAGACCTGTCGATTTTGGTCAAAAATGAAAATTTTAAAAATGCCCCAATTTCTGCTTCAAACTTCAGGTACTATCCCAAAATGTATCACTAAGGTGACAGAAGTTGATTTCGGAGCATCATTTTTGAACAGGAGCTTCATCCGTTTTGTGGCATATGAGAAATTCCCTAAGCCCCGGACCTGTCGATTTTGGTCAAAAATGAAAATGGCAAAAGTGACCCAATTTCTGCTTTAAACTTTAGGTACTATCCCAAAATGTATCACTAAGGTGACAGAAGTTGATTTCGGAGCATCATTTTTGAACAGGAGCTTCAACCGTTTTGTGGCAGATGAGAAATTCCCTAAGCACCGGACCTGTCGATTTTGGTCAAAAATGAAAATTTCAAAGGTGCCCCAATTTCTGCTTTAAACTTCAGGTACTATCCCAAAATGTATCACTAAGGTGACAGAAGTTGATTTCGGAGCATCATTTTTGAACAGGAGCTTCAACCGTTTTGTGGCAGATGAGAAATTCCCTAAGCACCGGACCTGTCGATTTTGGTCAAAAATGAAAATTTCAAAGGTGCCCCAATTTCTGCTTTAAACTTCAGGTACTATCCCAAAATGTATCACTAAGGTGACAGAAGTTGATTTCGGAGCATCATTTTTGAACAGGAGCTTCATCCGTTTTGTGGCATATGAGAAATTCCCTAAGCCCCGGACCTGTCGATTTTGGTCAAAAATGAAAATGTCAAAAGTGCCCCAATTTCTGCTTTATACTTTAGTTACTATCCCAAAATGTATCACTAAGGTGACAGAAGTTGATTTCGGAGCATCATTTTTGAACAGGAGCTTCAACCGTTTTGTGGCAGATGAGAAATTCCCTAAGCACCGGACCTGTCGAATTTGGTCAAAAAATGAAAATTTCAAAAGTGCCCTAATTTCTGCTTTAAACTTTAGGTACTATCCCAAAATGTATCACTAAGGTGACAGAAGTTGATTTCGGAGCATCATTTTTGAACAGGAGCTTCAACCGTTTTGTGGCAGATGAGAAATTCCCTAAGCCCCAGACCTGTCGATTTTGGTCAAAAATGAAAATTTTAAAAATGCCCCAATTTCTGCTTCAAACTTCAGGTACTATCCCAAAATGTATCACTAAGGTGACAGAAGTTGATTTCGGAGCATCATTTTTGAAAAGGAGCTTCATCCGTTTTGTGGCATATGAGAAATTCCCTAAGCCCCGGACCTGTCGATTTTGGTCAAAAATGAAAATGGCAAAAGTGCCCCAATTTATGCTTTAAACTTTTGGTACTATCCCAAAATGTATCACTAAGGTGACAGAAGTTGATTTCGGAGCATCATTTTTGAACAGGAGCTTCATCCGTTTTGTGGCATATGAGAAATTCCCTAAGCCCCGGACCTGTCGATTTTGGTCAAAAATGAAAATGTCAAAAGTGCCCCAATTTCTGCTTTATACTTTAGTTACTATCCCAAAATGTATCACTAAGGTGACAGAAGTTGATTTCGGAGCATCATTTTTGAACAGGAGCTTCAACCGTTTTGTGGCAGATGAGAAATTCCCTAAGCACCGGACCTGTCGAATTTGGTCAAAAATGAAAATTTCAAAAGTGCCCTAATTTCTGCTTTAAACTTTAGGTACTATCCCAAAATGTATCACTAAGGTGACAGAAGTTGATTTCGGAGCATCATTTTTGAACAGGAGCTTCAACCGTTTTGTGGCAGATGAGAAATTCCCTAAGCCCCAGACCTGTCGATTTTGGTCAAAAATGAAAATTTTAAAAATGCCCCAATTTCTGCTTCAAACTTCAGGTACTATCCCAAAATGTATCACTAAGGTGACAGAAGTTGATTTCGGAGCATCATTTTTGAAAAGGAGCTTCATCCGTTTTGTGGCATATGAGAAATTCCCTAAGCCCCGGACCTGTCGATTTTGGTCAAAAATGAAAATGGCAAAAGTGCCCCAATTTCTGCTTTAAACTTTAGGTACTATCCCAAAATGTATCACTAAGGTGACTGAAGTTGATTTCGGAGCATCATTTTTGAACAGGAGCTTCATCCGTTTTGTGGCAGATGAGAAATTCCCTAAGCCCCGGACCTGTCGATTTTGGTCAAAAATGAAAATTTCAAAAGTGACCCAATTTCTGCTTTAAACTTTAGGTACTATCCCAAAATGTATCACTAAGGTGACAGAAGTTGATTTCGGAGCATCATTTTTGAACAGGAGCTTCAACCGTTTTGTGGCAGATGAGAAATTCCCTAAGCCCCGGACCTGTCGATTTTGGTCAAAAATGAAAATTTCAAAGGTGCCCCAATTTCTGCTTTAAACTTCAGGTACTATCCCAAAATGTATCACTAAGGTGACAGAAGTTGATTTCGGAGCATCATTTTTGAACAGGAGCTTCATCCGTTTTGTGGCATATGAGAAATTCCCTAAGCCCCGGACCTGTCGATTTTGGTCAAAAATGAAAATGTCAAAAGTGCCCCAATTTCTGCTTTATACTTTAGTTACTATCCCAAAATGTATCACTAAGGTGACAGAAGTTGATTTCGGAGCATCATTTTTGAACAGGAGCTTCAACCGTTTTGTGGCAGATGAGAAATTCCCTAAGCACCGGACCTGTCGAATTTGGTCAAAAATGAAAATTTCAAAAGTGCCCTAATTTCTGCTTTAAACTTTAGGTACTATCCCAAAATGTATCACTAAGGTGACAGAAGTTGATTTCGGAGCATCATTTTTGAACAGGAGCTTCAACCGTTTTGTGGCAGATGAGAAATTCCCTAAGCCCCAGACCTGTCGATTTTGGTCAAAAATGAAAATTTTAAAAATGCCCCAATTTCTGCTTCAAACTTCAGGTACTATCCCAAAATGTATCACTAAGGTGACAGAAGTTGATTTCGGAGCATCATTTTTGAAAAGGAGCTTCATCCGTTTTGTGGCATATGAGAAATTCCCTAAGCCCCGGACCTGTCGATTTTGGTCAAAAATGAAAATGGCAAAAGTGCCCCAATTTCTGCTTTAAACTTTAGGTACTATCCCAAAATGTATCACTAAGGTGACTGAAGTTGATTTCGGAGCATCATTTTTGAACAGGAGCTTCATCCGTTTTGTGGCAGATGAGAAATTCCCTAAGCCCCGGACCTGTCGATTTTGGTCAAAAATGAAAATTTCAAAAGTGACCCAATTTCTGCTTTAAACTTTAGGTACTATCCCAAAATGTATCACTAAGGTGACAGAAGTTGATTTCGGAGCATCATTTTTGAACAGGAGCTTCAACCGTTTTGTGGCATATGAGAAATTCCCTAAGCCCTGGACCTGTCGATTTTGGTCAAAAATGAAAATTTCAAAAGTGCCCAAATTTCTGCTTTAAACTTCAGGTACTATTCCAAAATGTATCACTAAGGTGACAGAAGTTGATTTCGGAGCATCATTTTTGAACAGGAGCTTCAACCGTTTTGTGGCATATGAGAAATTCCCTAAGCCCCGGACCTGTCAATTTTGGTCAAAAATGAAAATTTCAAAGGTGCCCCAATTTCTGCTTTATACTTTAGGTACTATCCCAAAATGTATCACTAAGGTGACAGGAGTTGATTTTGGAGCATCATTTTTGAACAGGAGCTTCAACCGTTTTTTGGCATATGAGAAATTCCCTAAGCCCCGGACCTGTTGATTTTGGTCAAAAATGAAAATTTCAAAAGTGCCCCAATTTCTGCTTTAAGCTTCAGGTACTATCCCAAAATGTATCACTAAGGTTACAGAAGTTGATTTCGGAGCATCATTTTTGAACAGGAGCTTCATCCGTTTTGTGGCATATGAGAAATTCCCTAAACCCCGGACCTGTCGATTTTGGTCAAAAATGAAAATTTCAAAGGTGCCCCAATTTCTGCTTTATACTTTAGTTACTATCCCAAAATGTATCACTAAGGTGACAGGAGTTGATTTTGGAGCATCATTTTTGAACAGGAGCTTCAACCGTTTTGTGGCATATGAGAAATTCCCTAAGCCCCGGACCTGTTGATTTTGGTCAAAAATGAAAATTTCAAAGGTGCCCCAATTTCTGCTTTAAACTTTAGGTACTATCCCAAAATGTATCACTAAGGTGACAGAAGTTGATTTCGGAGCATCATTTTTGAACAGGAGCTTCAACCGTTTTGTGGCAGATCAGAAATTCCCTAAGCCCCAGACCAGTCGATTTTGGTCAAAAATGAAAATTTTAAAAATGCCCCAATTTCTGCTTCAAACTTCAGGTACTATCCCAAAATGTATCACTAAGGTGACAGAAGTTGATTTCGGAGCATCATTTTTGAACAGGAGCTTCATCCGTTTTGTGGCATATGAGAAATTCCCTAAGCCCCGGACCTGTCGATTTTGGTCAAAAATGAAAATGGCAAAAGTGACCCAATTTCTGCTTTAAACTTTAGGTACTATCCCAAAATGTATCACTAAGGTGACAGAAGTTGATTTCGGAGCATCATTTTTGAACAGGAGCTTCAACCGTTTTGTGGCAGATGAGAAATTCCCTAAGCCCCGGACCTGTCGATTTTGGTCAAAAATGAAAATTTCAAAGGTGCCCCAATTTCTGCTTTAAACTTCAGGTACTATCCCAAAATGTATCACTAAGGTGACAGAAGTTGATTTCGGAGCATCATTTTTGAACAGGAGCTTCATCCGTTTTGTGGCATATGAGAAATTCCCTAAGCCCCGGACCTGTCGATTTTGGTCAAAAATGAAAATGTCAAAAGTGCCCCAATTTCTGCTTTATACTTTAGTTACTATCCCAAAATGTATCACTAAGGTGACAGAAGTTGATTTCGGAGCATCATTTTTGAACAGGAGCTTCAACCGTTTTGTGGCAGATGAGAAATTCCCTAAGCACCGGACCTGTCGAATTTGGTCAAAAATGAAAATTTCAAAAGTGCCCTAATTTCTGCTTTAAACTTTAGGTACTATCCCAAAATGTATCACTAAGGTGACAGAAGTTGATTTCGGAGCATCATTTTTGAACAGGAGCTTCATCCGTTTTGTGGCATATGAGAAATTCCCTAAACCCCGGACCTGTCGATTTTGGTCAAAAATGAAAATGTCAAAGGTGCCCCAATTTCTGCTTTATACTTTAGTTACTATCCCAAAATGTATCACTAAGGTTACAGGAGTTGATTTTGGAGCATCATTTTTGAACAGTAGCTTCAACCGTTTTGTGGCATATGAGAAATTCCCTAAGCCCTGGACCTGTTGATTTTGGTCAAAAATGAAAATTTCAAAGGTGCCCCAATTTCTGCTTTAAACTTTAGGTACTATCCCAAAATGTATCACTAAGGTGACAGAAGTTGATTTCGGAGCATCATTTTTGAACAGGAGCTTCAACCGTTTTGTGGCATATGAGAAATTCCCTAAGCCCCGGACCTGTCGATTTTGGTCAAAAATGAAAATTTCAAAAGTGCCCCAATTTCTGCTTTAAACTTTAGGTACTATCCCAAAATGTATCACTAAGGTGACAGAAGTTGATTTTGGAGCATCATTTTTTAACAGGAGCTTCAACCGTTTTGTGGCATATGAGAAATTCCCTAAGCCCCGGACCTGTCGATTTTGGTCAAAAATGAAAATGTCAAAAGTGCCCCAATTTCTGCTTTAAACTTTAGGTACTATCCCAAAATGTATCACTAAGGTGACAGAAGTTGATTTTGGAGCATCATTTTTGAACAGGAGCTTCATCCGTTTTGTGGCATATGAGAAATTCCCTAAGCCCCGGACCTGTCGATTTTGGTCAAAAATGAAAATGTCAAAAGTGCCCCAATTTCTGCTTTATACTTTAGTTACTATCCCAAAATGTATCACTAAGGTGACAGAAGTTGATTTCGGAGCATCATTTTTGAACAGGAGCTTCAACCGTTTTGTGGCAGATGAGAAATTCCCTAAGCACCGGACCTGTCGAATTTGGTCAAAAATGAAAATTTCAAAAGTGCCCTAATTTCTGCTTTAAACTTTAGGTACTATCCCAAAATGTATCACTAAGGTGACAGAAGTTGATTTCGGAGCATCATTTTTGAACAGGAGCTTCATCCGTTTTGTGGCATATGAGAAATTCCCTAAACCCCGGACCTGTCGATTTTGGTCAAAAATGAAAATGTCAAAGGTGCCCCAATTTCTGCTTTATACTTTAGTTACTATCCCAAAATGTATCACTAAGGTTACAGGAGTTGATTTTGGAGCATCATTTTTGAACAGTAGCTTCAACCGTTTTGTGGCATATGAGAAATTCCCTAAGCCCTGGACCTGTTGATTTTGGTCAAAAATGAAAATTTCAAAGGTGCCCCAATTTCTGCTTTAAACTTTAGGTACTATCCCAAAATGTATCACTAAGGTGACAGAAGTTGATTTCGGAGCATCATTTTTGAACAGGAGCTTCAACCGTTTTGTGGCATATGAGAAATTCCCTAAGCCCCGGACCTGTCGATTTTGGTCAAAAATGAAAATTTCAAAAGTGCCCCAATTTCTGCTTTAAACTTTAGGTACTATCCCAAAATGTATCACTAAGGTGACAGAAGTTGATTTTGGAGCATCATTTTTTAACAGGAGCTTCAACCGTTTTGTGGCATATGAGAAATTCCCTAAGCCCCGGACCTGTCGATTTTGGTCAAAAATGAAAATTTCAAAGGTGCCCCAATTTCTGCTTTAAACTTTAGGTACTATCCCAAAATGTATCACTAAGGTGACAGAAGTTGATTTCGGAGCATCATTTTTGAACAGGAGCTTCAACCGTTTTGTGGCAGATGAGAAATTCCCTAAGCCCCGGACCTGTCGATTTTGGTCAAAAATGAAAATTTCAAAAGTGCCCCAATTTCTGCTTTAAACTTTAGGTACTATCCCAAAATGGTGACAGAAGTTGATTTCGGAGCATCATTTTTGAACAGGAGCTTCATCCGTTTTGTGGCATATGAGAAATTCCCTAAACCCCGGACCTGTCGATTTTGGTCAAAAATGAAAATTTCAAAGGTGCCCCAATTTCTGCTTTATACTTTAGTTACTATCCCAAAATGTATCACTAAAGTTACAGGAGTTGATTTTTGAGCATCATTTTTGAACAGTAGCTTCAACCATTTTGTGGCATATGAGAAATTCCCTAAGCCCCGGACCTGTTGATTTTGGTCAAAAATGAAAATTTCAAAGGTGCCCCAATTTCTGCTTTAAACTTTAGGTACTATCCCAAAATGTATCACTAAGGTGACAGAAGTTGCATTCGGAGCATCATTTTTGAACAGGAGCTTCAACTGTTTTGTGGCAGATGAGAAATTCCCTAAGCCCCAGACCTGTTGATTTTGGTCAAAAATGAAAATTTTACAAATGCCCCAATTTCTGCTTTAAACTTCAGGTACTAACCCAAAATGTATCACTAAGGTGACAGAAGTTGATTTCGGAGCATCATTTT
The DNA here is from genome assembly GCF_028390025.1 of Pseudophryne corroboree. Taxonomy (NCBI): domain Eukaryota; kingdom Metazoa; phylum Chordata; class Amphibia; order Anura; family Myobatrachidae; genus Pseudophryne; species Pseudophryne corroboree. The sequence continues at coordinate 54,565 of NW_026968360.1, forward strand.
TGAACAGGAGCTTCATCCGTTTTGTGGCATATGAGAAATTCCCTAAGCCCCGGACCTGTCGATTTTGGTCAAAAATGAAAATTTCAAAGGTGCCCCAATTTCTGCTTTAAACTTTAGGTACTATCCCAAAATGTATCACTAAGGTGACAGAAGTTGATTTCGGAGCATCATTTTTGAACAGGAGCTTCAACCGTTTTGTGGCATATGAGAAATTCCCTAAGCCCCGGACCTGTCGATTTTAGTCAAAAATGAAAATTTCAAAGGTGCCCCAATTTCTGCTTTAAACTTTAGGTACTATCCCAAAATGTATCACTAAGGTGACAGAAGTTGATTTCGGAGCATCATTTTTGAACAGGAGCTTCAACCGTTTTGTGGCAGATGAGAAATTCCCTAAGCCCCGGACCTGTCGATTTTGGTCAAAAATGAAAATTTCAAAAGTGCCCTAATTTCTGTTTTAAACTGTAGGTACTATCCCAAAATGTATCACTAAGGTGACAGAAGTTGATTTCGGAGCATCATTTTTGAACAGGAGCTTCAACCGTTTTGTGGCAGATGAGAAATTCCCTAAGCCCCAGACCTGTCGATTTTGGTCAAAAATGAAAATTTCAAAAGTGCCCCAATTTCTGCTTTAAACTTCAGGTACTATCCCAAAATGTATCACTAAGGTTACAGAAGTTGATTTCGGAGCATCATTTTTGAACAGGAGCTTCATCCGTTTTGTGGCATATGAGAAATTCCCTAAACCCCGGACCTGTCGATTTTGGTCAAAAATGAAAATTTCAAAGGTGTCCCAATTTCTGCTTTATACTTTAGTTACTATCCCAAAATGTATCACTAAGGTGACAGGAGTTGATTTTGGAGCATCATTTTTGAACAGGAGCTTCAACCGTTTTGTGGCATATGAGAAATTCCCTAAGCCCCGGACCTGTCGATTTTGGTCAAAAATGAAAATTTCAAAAGTGCCCCAATTTCTGCTTTAAACTTTAGGTACTATCCCAAAATGGTGACAGAAGTTGATTTCGGAGCATCATTTTTGAACAGGAGCTTCATCCGTTTTGTGGCATATGAGAAATTCCCTAAACCCCGGACCTGTCGATTTTGGTCAAAAATGAAAATTTCAAAGGTGCCCCAATTTCTGCTTTATACTTTAGTTACTATCCCAAAATGTATCACTAAGGTTACAGGAGTTGATTTTTGAGCATCATTTTTGAACAGTAGCTTCAACCATTTTGTGGCATATGAGAAATTCCCTAAGCCCCGGACCTGTTGATTTTGGTCAAAAATGAAAATTTCAAAGGTGCCCCAATTTCTGCTTTAAACTTTAGGTACTATCCCAAAATGTATCACTAAGGTGACAGAAGTTGCATTCGGAGCATCATTTTTGAACAGGAGCTTCAACCGTTTTGTGGCAGATGAGAAATTCCCTAAGCCCCAGACCTGTTGATTTTGGTCAAAAATGAAAATTTTACAAATGCCCCAATTTCTGCTTTAAACTTCAGGTACTAACCCAAAATGTATCACTAAGGTGACAGAAGTTGATTTCGGAGCATCATTTTTGAACAGGAGCTTCATCCGTTTTGTGGCATATGAGAAATTCCCTAAGCCCCGGACCTGTCGATTTTGGTCAAAAATGAAAATGGCAAAAGTGCCCCAATTTCTGCTTTAAACTTTAGGTACTATCCCAAAATGTATCACTAAGGTGACTGAAGTTGATTTCGGAGCATCATTTTTGAACAGGAGCTTCATCCGTTTTGTGGCAGATGAGAAATTCCCTAAGCCCCGGACCTGTCGATTTTGGTCAAAAATGAAAATTTCAAAAGTGACCCAATTTCTGCTTTAAACTTTAGGTACTATCCCAAAATGTATCACTAAGGTGACAGAAGTTGATTTCGGAGCATCATTTTTGAACAGGAGCTTCAACCGTTTTGTGGCAGATGAGAAATTCCCTAAGCCCCGGACCTGTCGATTTTGGTCAAAAATGAAAATTTCAAAGGTGCCCCAATTTCTGCTTTAAACTTTAGGTACTATCCCAAAATGTATCACTAAGGTGACAGAAGTTGATTTCGGAGCATCATTTTTGAACAGGAGCTTCAACCGTTTTGTGGCATATGAGAAATTCCCTAAGCCCCGGACCTGTCGATTTTGGTCAAAAATGAAAATTTCAAAGGTGCCCCAATTTCTGCTTTAAACTTTAGGTACTATCCCAAAATGTATCACTAAGGTGACAGAAGTTTATTTCGGAGCATCATTTTTGAACAGGAGCTTCAACCGTTTTGTGGCAGATGAGAAATTCCCTAAGCCCCGGACCTGTCGATTTTGGTCAAAAATGAAAATTTCAAAAGTGCCCTAATTTCTGTTTTAAACTGTAGGTATTATCCCAAAATGTATCACTAAGGTGACAGAAGTTGATTTCGGAGCATCATTTTTGAACAGGAGCTTCAACCGTTTTGTGGCAGATGAGAAATTCCCTAAGCCCCAGACCTGTTGATTTTGGTCAAAAATGAAAATTTCAAAAGTGCCCCAATTTCTGCTTTAAACTTCAGGTACTATCCCAAAATGTATCACTAAGGTTACAGAAGTTGATTTCGGAGCATCATTTTTGAACAGGAGCTTCATCCGTTTTGTGGCATATGAGAAATTCCCTAAACCCCGGACCTGTCGATTTTGGTCAAAAATGAAAATTTCAAAGGTGTCCCAATTTCTGCTTTATACTTTAGTTACTATCCCAAAATGTATCACTAAGGTGACAGGAGTTGATTTTGGAGCATCATTTTTGAACAGGAGCTTCAACCGTTTTGTGGCATATGAGAAATTTCCTAAGCCCCGGACCTGTTGATTTTTGTCAAAAATTAAAATTTCAAAGGTGCCCCAATTTCTGCTTTAAACTTTAGGTACTATCCCAAAATGTATCACTAAGGTGACAGAAGTTGATTTCGGAGCATCATTTTTGAACAGGAGCTTCATCCGTTTTGTGGCATATGAGAAATTCCCTAAGCCCCGGACCTGTCGATTTTGGTCAAAAATGAAAATTTCAAAAGTGCCCCAATTTCTGCTTTAAACTTTAGGTACTATCCCAAAATGGTGACAGAAGTTGATTTCGGAGCATCATTTTTGAACAGGAGCTTCATCCGTTTTGTGGCATATGAGAAATTCCCTAAGCCCCGGACCTGTCGATTTTGGTCAAAAATGAAAATGGCAAAAGTGACCCAATTTCTGCTTTAAACTTTAGGTACTATCCCAAAATGTATCACTAAGGTGACAGAAGTTGATTTCGGAGCATCATTTTTGAACAGGAGCTTCAACCGTTTTGTGGCAGATGAGAAATTCCCTAAGCCCCGGACCTGTCGATTTTGGTCAAAAATGAAAATTTCAAAGGTGCCCCAATTTCTGCTTTAAACTTTAGGTACTATCCCAAAATGTATCACTAAGGTGACAGAAGTTGATTTCGGAGCATCATTTTTGAACAGGAGCTTCAACCGTTTTGTGGCATATGAGAAATTAACTAAGCCCTGGACCTGTCGATTTTGGTCAAAAATGAAAATTTCAAAGGTGCCCCAATTTCTGCTTTAAACTTTAGGTACTATCCCAAAATGTATCACTAAGGTGACAGAAGTTGATTTCGGAGCATCATTTTTGAACGGGAGCTTCAACCGTTTTGTGGCAGATGAGAAATTCCCTAAGCCCCAGGACCTGTCGATTTTGGTCAAAAATGAAAATGTCAAAAGTGCCCCAATTTCTGCTTTATACTTTAGTTACTATCCCAAAATGTATCACTAAGGTGACAGAAGTTGATTTCGGAGCATCATTTTTGAACAGGAGCTTCAACCGTTTTGTGGCAGATGAGAAATTCCCTAAGCACCGGACCTGTCGATTTTGGTCAAAAATGAAAATTTCAAAAGTGCCCTAATTTCTGCTTTAAACTTTAGGTACTATCCCAAAATGTATCACTAAGGTGACAGAAGTTGATTTCGGAGCATCATTTTTGAACAGGAGCTTCAACCGTTTTGTGGCAGATGAGAAATTCCCTAAGCCCCAGACCTGTCGATTTTGGTCAAAAATGAAAATTTCAATAGTGCCCCAATTTCTGCTTTAAACTTCAGGTACTGTCCCTAAATGTATCACTAAGGTGACAGAAGTTGATTTCGGAGCATCATTTTTGAACAGGAGCTTCATCCGTTTTGTGGCATATGAGAAATTCCCTAAACCCCGGACCTGTCGATTTTGGTCAAAAATGAAAATTTCAAAGGTGCCCCAATTTCTGCTTTATACTTTAGTTACTATCCCAAAATGTATCACTAAGGTTACAGGAGTTGATTTTTGAGCATCATTTTTGAACAGTAGCTTCAACCATTTTGTGGCATATGAGAAATTCCCTAAGCCCCGGACCTGTTGATTTTGGTCAAAAATGAAAATTTCAAAGGTGCCCCAATTTCTGCTTTAAACTTTAGGTACTATCCCAAAATGTATCACTAAGGTGACAGAAGTTGCATTCGGAGCATCATTTTTGAACAGGAGCTTCAACCGTTTTGTGGCAGATGAGAAATTCCCTAAGCCCCAGACCTGTTGATTTTGGTCAAAAATGAAAATTTTACAAATGCCCCAATTTCTGCTTTAAACTTCAGGTACTAACCCAAAATGTATCACTAAGGTGACAGAAGTTGATTTCGGAGCATCATTTTTGAACAGGAGCTTCATCCGTTTTGTGGCATATGAGAAATTCCCTAAGCCCCGGACCTGTCGATTTTGGTCAAAAATGAAAATGGCAAAAGTGCCCCAATTTCTGCTTTAAACTTTAGGTACTATCCCAAAATGTATCACTAAGGTGACTGAAGTTGATTTCGGAGCATCATTTTTGAACAGGAGCTTCATCCGTTTTGTGGCAGATGATAAATTCCCTAAGCCCCGGACCTGTCGATTTTGGTCAAAAATGAAAATTTCAAAAGTGACCCAATTTCTGCTTTAAACTTTAGGTACTATCCCAAAATGTATCACTAAGGTGACAGAAGTTGATTTCGGAGCATCATTTTTGAACAGGAGCTTCAACCGTTTTGTGGCAGATGAGAAATTCCCTAAGCCCCGGACCTGTCGATTTTGGTCAAAAATGAAAATTTCAAAGGTGCCCCAATTTCTGCTTTAAACTTTAGGTACTATCCCAAAATGTATCACTAAGGTGACAGAAGTTGATTTCGGAGCATCATTTTTGAACAGGAGCTTCAACCGTTTTGTGGCATATGAGAAATTCCCTAAGCCCCGGACCTGTCGATTTTAGTCAAAAATGAAAATTTCAAAGGTGCCCCAATTTCTGCTTTAAACTTTAGGTACTATCCCAAAATGTATCACTAAGGTGACAGAAGTTGATTTCGGAGCATCATTTTTGAACAGGAGCTTCAACCGTTTTGTGGCAGATGAGAAATTCCCTAAGCCCCGGACCTGTCGATTTTGGTCAAAAATGAAAATTTCAAAAGTGCCCTAATTTCTGTTTTAAACTGTAGGTACTATCCCAAAATGTATCACTAAGGTGACAGAAGTTGATTTCGGAGCATCATTTTTGAACAGGAGCTTCAACCGTTTTGTGGCAGATGAGAAATTCCCTAAGCCCCAGACCTGTCGATTTTGGTCAAAAATGAAAATTTCAAAAGTGCCCCAATTTCTGCTTTAAACTTCAGGTACTATCCCAAAATGTATCACTAAGGTTACAGAAGTTGATTTCGGAGCATCATTTTTGAACAGGAGCTTCATCCGTTTTGTGGCATATGAGAAATTCCCTAAACCACGGACCTGTCGATTTTGGTCAAAAATGAAAATTTCAAAGGTGTCCCAATTTCTGCTTTATACTTTAGTTACTATCCCAAAATGTATCACTAAGGTGACAGGAGTTGATTTTGGAGCATCATTTTTGAACAGGAGCTTCAACCGTTTTGTGGCATATGAGAAATTCCCTAAGCCCCGGACCTGTCGATTTTGGTCAAAAATGAAAATTTCAAAAGTGCCCCAATTTCTGCTTTAAACTTTAGGTACTATCCCAAAATGGTGACAGAAGTTGATTTCGGAGCATCATTTTTGAACAGGAGCTTCATCCGTTTTGTGGCATATGAGAAATTCCCTAAACCCCGGACCTGTCGATTTTGGTCAAAAATGAAAATTTCAAAGGTGCCCCAATTTCTGCTTTATACTTTAGTTACTATCCCAAAATGTATCACTAAGGTTACAGGAGTTGATTTTTGAGCATCATTTTTGAACAGTAGCTTCAACCATTTTGTGGCATATGAGAAATTCCCTAAGCCCCGGACCTGTTGATTTTGGTCAAAAATGAAAATTTCAAAGGTGCCCCAATTTCTGCTTTAAACTTTAGGTACTATCCCAAAATGTATCACTAAGGTGACAGAAGTTGCATTCGGAGCATCATTTTTGAACAGGAGCTTCAACCGTTTTGTGGCAGATGAGAAATTCCCTAAGCCCCAGACCTGTTGATTTTGGTCAAAAATGAAAATTTTACAAATGCCCCAATTTCTGCTTTAAACTTCAGGTACTAACCCAAAATGTATCACTAAGGTGACAGAAGTTGATTTCGGAGCATCATTTTTGAACAGGAGCTTCATCCGTTTTGTGGCATATGAGAAATTCCCTAAGCCCCGGACCTGTCGATTTTGGTCAAAAATGAAAATGGCAAAAGTGCCCCAATTTCTGCTTTAAACTTTAGGTACTATCCCAAAATGTATCACTAAGGTGACTGAAGTTGATTTCGGAGCATCATTTTTGAACAGGAGCTTCATCCGTTTTGTGGCAGATGAGAAATTCCCTAAGCCCCGGACCTGTCGATTTTGGTCAAAAATGAAAATTTCAAAAGTGACCCAATTTCTGCTTTAAACTTTAGGTACTATCCCAAAATGTATCACTAAGGTGATAGAAGTTGATTTCGGAGCATCATTTTTGAACAGGAGCTTCAACCGTTTTGTGGCAGATGAGAAATTCCCTAAGCCCCGGACCTGTCGATTTTGGTCAAAAATGAAAATTTCAAAGGTGCCCCAATTTCTGCTTTAAACTTTAGGTACTATCCCAAAATGTATCACTAAGGTGACAGAAGTTGATTTCGGAGCATCATTTTTGAACAGGAGCTTCAACCGTTTTGTGGCATATGAGAAATTCCCTAAGCCCCGGACCTGTCGATTTTGGTCAAAAATGAAAATTTCAAATGTGCCCCAATTTCTGCTTTAAACTTTAGGTACTATCCCAAAATGTATCACTAAGGTGACAGAAGTTGATTTCGGAGCATCATTTTTGAACAGGAGCTTCAACCGTTTTGTGGCAGATGAGAAATTCCCTAAGCCCCGGACCTGTCGATTTTGGTCAAAAATGAAAATTTCAAAAGTGCCCTAATTTCTGTTTTAAACTGTAGGTACTATCCCAAAATGTATCACTAAGGTGACAGAAGTTGATTTCGGAGCATCATTTTTGAACAGGAGCTTCAACCGTTTTGTGGCAGATGAGAAATTCCCTAAGCCCCAGACCTGTCGATTTTGGTCAAAAATGAAAATTTCAAAAGTGCCCCAATTTCTGCTTTAAACTTCAGGTACTATCCCAAAATGTATCACTAAGGTTACAGAAGTTGATTTCGGAGCATCATTTTTGAACAGGAGCTTCATCCGTTTTGTGGCATATGAGAAATTCCCTAAACCCCGGACCTGTCGATTTTGGTCAAAAATGAAAATTTCAAAGGTGTCCCAATTTCTGCTTTGTACTTTAGTTACTATCCCAAAATGTATCACTAAGGTGACAGGAGTTGATTTTGGAGCATCATTTTTGAACAGGAGCTTCAACCGTTTTGTGGCAGATGAGAAATTCCCTAAGCCCCAGACCTGTTGATTTTGGTCAAAAATGAAAATTTTACAAATGCCCCAATTTCTGCTTTAAACTTCAGGTACTAACCCAAAATGTATCACTAAGGTGACAGAAGTTGATTTCGGAGCATCATTTTTGAACAGGAGCTTCATCCGTTTTGTGGCATATGAGAAATTCCCTAAGCCCCGGACCTGTCGATTTTGGTCAAAAATGAAAATGGCAAAAGTGCCCCAATTTCTGCTTTAAACTTTAGGTACTATCCCAAAATGTATCACTAAGGTGACTGAAGTTGATTTCGGAGCATCATTTTTGAACAGGAGCTTCATCCGTTTTGTGGCAGATGAGAAATTCCCTAAGCCCCGGACCTGTCGATTTTGGTCAAAAATGAAAATTTCAAAAGTGACCCAATTTCTGCTTTAAACTTTAGGTACTATCCCAAAATGTATCACTAAGGTGACAGAAGTTGATTTCGGAGCATCATTTTTGAACAGGAGCTTCAACCGTTTTGTGGCAGATGAGAAATTCCCTAAGCCCCGGACCTGTCGATTTTGGTCAAAAATGAAAATTTCAAAGGTGCCCCAATTTCTGCTTTAAACTTTAGGTACTATCCCAAAATGTATCACTAAGGTGACAGAAGTTGATTTCGGAGCATCATTTTTGAACAGGAGCTTCAACCGTTTTGTGGCATATGAGAAATTCCCTAAGCCCCGGACCTGTCGATTTTAGTCAAAAATGAAAATTTCAAAGGTGCCCCAATTTCTGCTTTAAACTTTAGGTACTATCCCAAAATGTATCACTAAGGTGACAGAAGTTGATTTCGGAGCATCATTTTTGAACAGGAGCTTCAACCGTTTTGTGGCAGATGAGAAATTCCCTAAGCCCCGGACCTGTCGATTTTGGTCAAAAATGAAAATTTCAAAAGTGCCCTAATTTCTGTTTTAAACTGTAGGTACTATCCCAAAATGTATCACTAAGGTGACAGAAGTTGATTTCGGAGCATCATTTTTGAACAGGAGCTTCAACCGTTTTGTGGCAGATGAGAAATTCCCTAAGCCCCAGACCTGTCGATTTTGGTCAAAAATGAAAATTTCAAAAGTGCCCCAATTTCTGCTTTAAACTTCAGGTACTATCCCAAAATGTATCACTAAGGTTACAGAAGTTGATTTCGGAGCATCATTTTTGAACAGGAGCTTCATCCGTTTTGTGGCATATGAGAAATTCCCTAAACCACGGACCTGTCGATTTTGGTCAAAAATGAAAATTTCAAAGGTGTCCCAATTTCTGCTTTATACTTTAGTTACTATCCCAAAATGTATCACTAAGGTGACAGGAGTTGATTTTGGAGCATCATTTTTGAACAGGAGCTTCAACCGTTTTGTGGCATATGAGAAATTCCCTAAGCCCCGGACCTGTCGATTTTGGTCAAAAATGAAAATTTCAAAAGTGCCCCAATTTCTGCTTTAAACTTTAGGTACTATCCCAAAATGGTGACAGAAGTTGATTTCGGAGCATCATTTTTGAACAGGAGCTTCATCCGTTTTGTGGCATATGAGAAATTCCCTAAACCCCGGACCTGTCGATTTTGGTCAAAAATGAAAATTTCAAAGGTGCCCCAATTTCTGCTTTATACTTTAGTTACTATCCCAAAATGTATCACTAAGGTTACAGGAGTTGATTTTTGAGCATCATTTTTGAACAGTAGCTTCAACCATTTTGTGGCATATGAGAAATTCCCTAAGCCCCGGACCTGTTGATTTAGGTCAAAAATGAAAATTTCAAAGGTGCCCCAATTTCTGCTTTAAACTTTAGGTACTATCCCAAAATGTATCACTAAGGTGACAGAAGTTGCATTCGGAGCATCATTTTTGAACAGGAGCTTCAACCGTTTTGTGGCAGATGAGAAATTCCCTAAGCCCCAGACCTGTTGATTTTGGTCAAAAATGAAAATTTTACAAATGCCCCAATTTCTGCTTTAAACTTCAGGTACTAACCCAAAATGTATCACTAAGGTGACAGAAGTTGATTTCGGAGCATCATTTTTGAACAGGAGCTTCATCCGTTTTGTGGCATATGAGAAATTCCCTAAGCCCCGGACCTGTCGATTTTGGTCAAAAATGAAAATGGCAAAAGTGCCCCAATTTCTGCTTTAAACTTTAGGTACTATCCCAAAATGTATCACTAAGGTGACTGAAGTTGATTTCGGAGCATCATTTTTGAACAGGAGCTTCAACCGTTTTGTGGCAGATGAGAAATTCCCTAAGCCCCGGACCTGTCGATTTTGGTCAAAAATGAAAATGGCAAAAGTGCCCCAATTTCTGCTTTAAACTTTAGGTACTATCCCAAAATGTATCACTAAGGTGACAGAAGTTGATTTCGGAGCATCATTTTTGAACAGGAGCTTCAACCGTTTTGTGGCAGATGAGAAATTCCCTAAGCCCCGGACCTGTCGATTTTGGTCAAAAATGAAAATTTCAAAGGTGCCCCAATTTCTGCTTTAAACTTTAGGTACTATCCCAAAATGTATCACTAAGGTGACAGAAGTTGATTTCGGAGCATCATTTTTGAACAGGAGCTTCAACCGTTTTGTGGCATATGAGAAATTCCCTAAGCCCCGGACCTGTCGATTTTGGTCAAAAATGAAAATTTCAAAGGTGCCCCAATTTCTGCTTTAAACTTTAGGTACTATCCCAAAATGTATCACTAAGGTGACAGAAGTTGATTTCGGAGCATCATTTTTGAACAGGAGCTTCAACCGTTTTGTGGCAGATGAGAAATTCCCTAAGCCCCGGACCTGTCGATTTTGGTCAAAAATGAAAATTTCAAAAGTGCCCTAATTTCTGTTTTAAACTGTAGGTACTATCCCAAAATGTATCACTAAGGTGACAGAAGTTGATTTCGGAGCATCATTTTTGAACAGGAGCTTCAACCGTTTTGTGGCAGATGAGAAATTCCCTAAGCCCCAGACCTGTCGATTTTGGTCAAAAATGAAAATTTCAAAAGTGCCCCAATTTCTGCTTTAAACTTCAGGTACTATCCCAAAATGTATCACTAAGGTTACAGAAGTTGATTTCGGAGCATCATTTTTGAACAGGAGCTTCATCCGTTTTGTGGCATATGAGAAATTCCCTAAACCCCGGACCTGTCGATTTTGGTCAAAAATGAAAATTTCAAAGGTGTCCCAATTTCTGCTTTGTACTTTAGTTACTATCCCAAAATGTATCACTAAGGTGACAGGAGTTGATTTTGGAGCATCATTTTTGAACAGGAGCTTCAACCGTTTTGTGGCATATGAGAAATTTCCTAAGCCCCGGACCTGTTGATTTTGGTCAAAAATTAAAATTTCAAAGGTGCCCCAATTTCTGCTTTAAACTTTAGGTACTATCCCAAAATGTATCACTAAGGTGACAGAAGTTGATTTCGGAGCATCATTTTTGAACAGGAGCTTCATCCGTTTTGTGGCATATGAGAAATTCCCTAAGCCCCGGACCTGTCGATTTTGGTCAAAAATGAAAATTTCAAAAGTGCCCCAATTTCTGCTTTAAACTTTAGTTACTATCCCAAAATGGTGACAGAAGTTGATTTCGGAGCATCATTTTTGAACAGGAGCTTCATCCGTTTTGTGGCATATGAGAAATTCCCTAAGCCCCGGACCTGTCGATTTTGGTCAAAAATGAAAATGGCAAAAGTGACCCAATTTCTGCTTTAAACTTTAGGTACTATCCCAAAATGTATCACTAAGGTGACAGAAGTTGATTTCGGAGCATCATTTTTGAACAGGAGCTTCAACCGTTTTGTGGCAGATGAGAAATTCCCTAAGCCCCGGACCTGTCGATTTTGGTCAAAAATGAAAATTTCAAAGGTGCCCCAATTTCTGCTTTAAACTTTAGGTACTATCCCAAAATGTATCACTAAGGTGACAGAAGTTGATTTCGGAGCATCATTTTTGAACAGGAGCTTCAACCGTTTTGTGGCATATGAGAAATTAACTAAGCCCTGGACCTGTTGATTTTGGTCAAAAATGAAAATTTCAAAGGTGCCCCAATTTCTGCTTTAAACTTTAGGTACTATCCCAAAATGTATCACTAAGGTGACAGAAGTTGATTTCGGAGCATCATTTTTGAACAGGAGCTTCAACCGTTTTGTGGCAGATGAGAAATTCCCTAAGGCTTAGGACCTGTCGATTTTGGTCAAAAATGAAAATGTCAAAAGTGCCCCAATTTCTGCTTTATACTTTAGTTACTATCCCAAAATGTATCACTAAGGTGACAGAAGTTGATTTCGGAGCATCATTTTTGAACAGGAGCTTCAACCGTTTTGTGGCAGATGAGAAATTCCCTAAGCACCGGACCTGTCGATTTTGGTCAAAAATGAAAATTTCAAAAGTGCCCTAATTTCTGCTTTAAACTTTAGGTACTATCCCAAAATGTATCACTTAGGTGACAGAAGTTGATTTCGGAGCATCATTTTTGAACAGGAGCTTCAACCGTTTTGTGGCAGATGAGAAATTCCCTAAGCCCCAGACCTGTCGATTTTGGTCAAAAATGAAAATTTCAATAGTGCCCCAATTTCTGCTTTAAACTTCAGGTACTGTCCCTAAATGTATCACTAAGGTGACAGAAGTTGATTTCGGAGCATCATTTTTGAACAGGAGCTTCATCCGTTTTGTGGCATATGAGAAATTCCCTAAACCCCGGACCTGTCGATTTTGGTCAAAAATGAAAATTTCAAAGGTGCCCCAATTTCTGCTTTATACTTTAGTTACTATCCCAAAATGTATCACTAAGGTTACAGGAGTTGATTTTGGAGCATCATTTTTGAACAGTAGCTTCAACCGTTTTGTGGCATATGAGAAATTCCCTAAGCCCCGGACCTGTTGATTTTGGTCAAAAATGAAAATTTCAAAGGTGCCCCAATTTCTGCTTTAAACTTCAGGTAATATCCCAAAATGTATCACTAAGGTGACAGAAGTTGCATTCGGAGCATCATTTTTGAACAGGAGCTTCAACCGTTTTGTGGCAGATGAGAAATTCCCTAAGCCCCAGACCTGTTGATTTTGGTCAAAAATGAAAATTTTACAAATGCCCCAATTTCTGCTTTAAACTTCAGGTACTATCCCAAAATGTATCACTAAGGTGACAGAAGTTGATTTCGGAGCATCATTTTTGAACAGGAGCTTCATCCGTTTTGTGGCATATGAGAAATTCCCCAAGCCCCGGACCTGTCGATTTTGGTCAAAAATGAAAATGGCAAAAGTGCCCCAATTTCTGCTTTAAACTTTAGGTACTATCCCAAAATGTATCACTAAGGTGACTGAAGTTGATTTCGGAGCATCATTTTTGAGCAGGAGCTTCATCCGTTTTGTGGCAGATGAGAAATTCCCTAAGCCCCGGACCTGTCGATTTTGGTCAAAAATGAAAATTTCAAAAGTGACCCAATTTCTGCTTTAAACTTTAGGTACTATCCCAAAATGTATCACTAAGGTGACAGAAGTTGATTTCGGAGCATCATTTTTGAACAGGAGCTTCAACCGTTTTGTGGCAGATGAGAAATTCCCTAAGCCCCGGACCTGTCGATTTTGGTCAAAAATGAAAATTTCAAAGGTGCCCCAATTTCTGCTTTAAACTTTAGGTACTATCCCAAAATGTATCACTAAGGTGACAGAAGTTGATTTCGGAGCATCATTTTTGAACAGGAGCTTCAACCGTTTTGTGGCATATGAGAAATTCCCTAAGCCCCGGACCTGTCGATTTTGGTCAAAAATGAAAATTTCAAAGGTGCCCCAATTTCTGCTTTAAACTTTAGGTACTATCCCAAAATGTATCACTAAGGTGACAGAAGTTGATTTCGGAGCATCATTTTTGAACAGGAGCTTCAACCGTTTTGTGGCAGATGAGAAATTCCCTAAGCCCCAGACCTGTCGATTTTGGTCAAAAATGAAAATTTCAAAAGTGCCCCAATTTCTGCTTTAAACTTCAGGTACTATCCCAAAATGTATCACTAAGGTTACAGAAGTTGATTTCGGAGCATCATTTTTGAACAGGAGCTTCATCCGTTTTGTGGCATATGAGAAATTCCCTAAACCCCGGACCTGTCGATTTTGGTCAAAAATGAAAATTTCAAAGGTGCCCCAATTTCTGCTTTATACTTTAGTTACTATCCCAAAATGTATCACTAAGGTGACAGGAGTTGATTTTGGAGCATCATTTTTGAACAGGAGCTTCAACCGTTTTGTGGCATATGAGAAATTCCCTAAGCCCCGGACCTGTTGATTTTGGTCAAAAATGAAAATTTCAAAGGTGCCCCAATTTCTGCTTTAAACTTTAGGTACTATCCCAAAATGTATCACTAAGGTGACAGAAGTTGATTTCGGAGCATCATTTTTGAACAGGAGCTTCATCCGTTTTGTGGCATATGAGAAATTCCCTAAGCCCCGGACCTGTCGATTTTGGTCAAAAATGAAAATTTCAAAAGTGCCCCAATTTCTGCTTTAAACTTTAGGTACTATCCCAAAATGGTGACAGAAGTTGATTTCGGAGCATCATTTTTGAACAGGAGCTTCATCCGTTTTGTGGCATATGAGAAATTCCCTAAGCCCCGGACCTGTCGATTTTGGTCAAAAATGAAAATGGCAAAAGTGACCCAATTTCTGCTTTAAACTTTAGGTACTATCCCAAAATGTATCACTAAGGTGACAGAAGTTGATTTCGGAGCATCATTTTTGAACAGGAGCTTCAACCGTTTTGTGGCAGATGAGAAATTCCCTAAGCCCCGGACCTGTCGATTTTGGTCAAAAATGAAAATTTCAAAGGTGCCCCAATTTCTGCTTTAAACTTTAGGTACTATCCCAAAATGTATCACTAAGGTGACAGAAGTTGATTTCGGAGCATCATTTTTGAACAGGAGCTTCAACCGTTTTGTGGCATATGAGAAATTCCCTAAGCCCCGGACCTGTTGATTTTGGTCAAAAATGAAAATTTCAAAGGTGCCCCAATTTCTGCTTTAAACTTTAGGTACTATCCCAAAATGTATCACTAAGGTGACAGAAGTTGATTTCGGAGCATCATTTTTGAACAGGAGCTTCAACCGTTTTGTGGCATATGAGAAATTAACTAAGCCCTGGACCTGTCGATTTTGGTCAAAAATCAAAATTTCAAAGGTGCCCCAATTTCTGCTTTAAACTTTAGGTACTATCCCAAAATGTATCACTAAGGTGACAGGAGTTGATTTTGGAGCATCATTTTTGAACAGGAGCTTCAACCGTTTTGTGGCATATGAGAAATTCCCTAAGCCCCGGACCTGTTGATTTTGGTCAAAAATGAAAATTTCAAAGGTGCCCCAATTTCTGCTTTAAACTTTAGGTACTATCCCAAAATGTATCACTAAGGTGACAGAAGTTGATTTCGGAGCATCATTTTTGAACAGGAGCTTCATCCGTTTTGTGGCATATGAGAAATTCCCTAAGCCCCGGACCTGTCGATTTTGGTCAAAAATGAAAATGTCAAAAGTGCCCCAATTTCTGCTTTATACTTTAGTTACTATCCCAAAATGTATCACTAAGGTGACAGAAGTTGATTTCGGAGCATCATTTTTGAACAGGAGCTTCAACCGTTTTGTGGCAGATGAGAAATTCCCTAAGCACCGGACCTGTCGATTTTGGTCAAAAATGAAAATTTCAAAAGTGCCCTAATTTCTGCTTTAAACTTTAGGTACTATCCCAAAATGTATCACTAAGGTGACAGAAGTTGATTTCGGAGCATCATTTTTGAACAGGAGCTTCAACCGTTTTGTGGCATATGAGAAATTAACTAAGCCCTGGACCTGTCGATTTTGGTCAAAAATCAAAATTTCAAAGGTGCCCCAATTTCTGCTTTAAACTTTAGGTACTATCCCAAAATGTATCACTAAGGTGACAGGAGTTGATTTTGGAGCATCATTTTTGAACAGGAGCTTCAACCGTTTTGTGGCATATGAGAAATTCCCTAAGCCCCGGACCTGTTGATTTTGGTCAAAAATGAAAATTTCAAAGGTGCCCCAATTTCTGCTTTAAACTTTAGGTACTATCCCAAAATGTATCACTAAGGTGACAGAAGTTGATTTCGGAGCATCATTTTTGAACAGGAGCTTCATCCGTTTTGTGTCATATGAGAAATTCCCTAAGCCCCGGACCTGTCGATTTTGGTCAAAAATGAAAATTTCAAAAGTGCCCAATTTCTGCTTTAAACTTTAGGTACTATCCCAAAATGGTGACAGAAGTTGATTTCGGAGCATCATTTTTGAACAGGAGCTTCATCCGTTTTGTGGCATATGAGAAATTCCCTAAGCCCCGGACCTGTCGATTTTGGTCAAAAATGAAAATGGCAAAAGTGACCCAATTTCTGCTTTAAACTTTAGGTACTATCCCAAAATGTATCACTAAGGTGACAGAAGTTGATTTCGGAGCATCATTTTTGAACAGGAGCTTCAACCGTTTTGTGGCAGATGAGAAATTCCCTAAGTCCCGGACCTGTCGATTTTGGTCAAAAATGAAAATTTCAAAGGTGCCCCAATTTCTGCTTTAAACTTTAGGTACTATCCCAAAATGTATCACTAAGGTGACAGAAGTTGATTTCGGAGCATCATTTTTGAACAGGAGCTTCAACCGTTTTGTGGCAGATGAGAAATTAACTAAGCCCTGGACCTGTCGATTTTGGTCAAAAATCAAAATTTCAAAGGTGCCCCAATTTCTGCTTTAAACTTTAGGTACTATCCCAAAATGTATCACTAAGGTGACAGAAGTTGATTTCGGAGCATCATTTTTGAACAGGAGCTTCAACCGTTTTGTGGCAGATGAGAAATTCCCTAAGCCCCGGACCTGTCGATTTTGGTCAAAAATGAAAATGTCAAAAGTGCCCCAATTTCTGCTTTATACTTTAGTTACTATCCCAAAATGTATCACTAAGGTGACAGAAGTTGATTTCGGAGCATCATTTTTGAACAGGAGCTTCAACCGTTTTGTGGCAGATGAGAAATTCCCTAAGCACCGGACCTGTCGATTTTGGTCAAAAATGAAAATTTCAAAAGTGCCCTAATTTCTGCTTTAAACTTTAGGTACTATCCCAAAATGTATCACTAAGGTGACAGAAGTTGATTTCGGAGCATCATTTTTGAACAGGAGCTTCAACCGTTTTGTGGCAGATGAGAAATTTCCTAAGCCCCAGACCTGTCGATTTTGGTCAAAAATGAAAATTTCAAAAGTGCCCCAATTTCTGCTTTAAACTTCAGGTACTATCCCTAAATGTATCACTAAGGTGACAGAAGTTGATTTCGGAGCATCATTTTTGAACAGGAGCTTCATCCGTTTTGTGGCATATGAGAAATTCCCTAAACCCCGGACCTGTCGATTTTGGTCAAAAATGAAAATTTCAAAGGTGCCCCAATTTCTGCTTTATACTTTAGTTACTATCCCAAAATGTATCACTAAGGTTACAGGAGTTGATTTTGGAGCATCATTTTTGAACAGTAGCTTCAACCGTTTTGTGGCATATGAGAAATTCCCTAAGCCCCGGACCTGTCGATTTTGGTCAAAAATGAAAATTTCAAAAGTGCCCCAATTTCTGCTTTAAACTTTAGGTACTATCCCAAAATGTATCACTAAGGTGACAGAAGTTGCATTCGGAGCATCATTTTTGAACAGGAGCTTCATCCGTTTTGTGGCATATGAGAAATTCCCTAAGCCCCGGACCTGTCGATTTTGGTCAAAAATGAAAAAGGCAAAAGTGCCCCAATTTCTGCTTTAAACTTTAGGTACTATCCCAAAATGTATCACTAAGGTGACAGAAGTTGATTTCGGAGCATCATTTTTGAACAGGAGCTTCATCCGTTTTGTGGCAGATGAGAAATTCCCTAAGCCCCGGACCTGTCGATTTTGGTCAAAAATGAAAATTTCAAAGGTGCCCCAATTTCTGCTTTATACTTTAGGTACTATCCCAAAATGTATCACTAAGGTGACAGGAGTTGATTTTGGAGCATCATTTTTGAACAGGAGCTTCAACCGTTTTGTGGCATATGAGAAATTCCCTAAGCCCCGGACCTGTTGATTTTGGTCAAAAATGAAAATTTCAAAAGTGACCCAATTTCTGCTTTAAACTTTAGGTACTATCCCAAAATGTATCACTAAGGTGACAGAAGTTTATTTCGGAGCATCATTTTTGAACAGGAGCTTCAACCGTTTTGTGGCAGATGAGAAATTCCCTAAGCCCCGGACCTGTCGATTTTGGTCAAAAATGAAAATTTCAAAGGTGCCCCAATTTCTGCTTTAAACTTTAGGTACTATCCCAAAATGTATCACTAAGGTGACAGAAGTTGATTTCGGAGCATCATTTTTGAACAGGAGCTTCAACCGTTTTGTGGCATATGAGAAATTAACTAAGCCCTGGACCTGTCGATTTTGGTCAAAAATCAAAATTTCAAAGGTGCCCCAATTTCTGCTTTAAACTTTAGGTACTATCCCAAAATGTATCACTAAGGTGACAGAAGTTGATTTCGGAGCATCATTTTTGAACAGGAGCTTCAACCGTTTTGTGGCAGATGAGAAATTCCCTAAGCCCCGGACCTGTCGATTTTGGTCAAAAATGAAAATGTCAAAAGTGCCCCAATTTCTGCTTTATACTTTAGTTACTATCCCAAAATGTATCACTAAGGTGACAGAAGTTGATTTCGGAGCATCATTTTTGAACAGGAGCTTCAACCGTTTTGTGGCAGATGAGAAATTCCCTAAGCACCGGACCTGTCGATTTTGGTCAAAAATGAAAATTTCAAAAGTGCCCTAATTTCTGCTTTAAACTTTAGGTACTATCCCAAAATGTATCACTAAGGTGACAGAAGTTGATTTCGGAGCATCATTTTTGAACAGGAGCTTCAACCGTTTTGTGGCAGATGAGAAATTTCCTAAGCCCCAGACCTGTCGATTTTGGTCAAAAATGAAAATTTCAAAAGTGCCCCAATTTCTGCTTTAAACTTCAGGTACTATCCCTAAATGTATCACTAAGGTGACAGAAGTTGATTTCGGAGCATCATTTTTGAACAGGAGCTTCATCCGTTTTGTGGCATATGAGAAATTTCCTAAGCCCCAGACCTGTCGATTTTGGTCAAAAATGAAAAAGGCAAAAGTGCCCCAATTTCTGCTTTAAACTTTAGGTACTATCCCAAAATGTATCACTAAGGTGACAGAAGTTGATTTCGGAGCATCATTTTTGAACAGGAGCTTCATCCGTTTTGTGGCAGATGAGAAATTCCCTAAGCCCCGGACCTGTCGATTTTGGTCAAAAATGAAAATTTCAAAGGTGCCCCAATTTCTGCTTTATACTTTAGGTACTATCCCAAAATGTATCACTAAGGTGACAGGAGTTGATTTTGGAGCATCATTTTTGAACAGGAGCTTCAACCGTTTTGTGGCATATGAGAAATTCCCTAAGATCCGGACCTGTTGATTTTGGTCAAAAATGAAAATTTCAAAAGTGACCCAATTTCTGCTTTAAACTTTAGGTAATATCCCAAAATGTATCACTAAGGTGACAGAAGTTGATTTCGGAGCATCATTTTTGAACAGGAGCTTCAACCGTTTTGTGGCATATGAGAAATTCACTAAGCCCCGGACCTGTCGATTTTGGTCAAAAATGAAAATGTCAAAGGTGCCCCAATTTCTGCTTTAAACTTTAGGTACTATCCCAAAATGTATCACTAAGGTGACAGAAGTTGATTTCGGAGCATCATTTTTGAACAGGAGCTTCAACCGTTTTGTGGCAGATGAGAAATTCCCTAAGCCCTGGACCTGTCGATTTTGGTCAAAAATGAAAATTTCAAAAGTGCCCTAATTTCTGCTTTAAACTGTAGGTACTATCCCAAAATGTATCACTAAGGTGACAGAAGTTGATTTCGGAGCATCATTTTTTAACAGGAGCTTCAACCGTTTTGTGGCAGATGAGAAATTTCCTAAGCCCCAGACCTGTCGATTTTGGTCAAAAATGAAAATTTCAAAAGTGCCCCAATTTCTGCTTTAAACTTCAGGTACTATCCCAAAATGTATCACTAAGGTTACAGAAGTTGATTTCGGAGCATCATTTTTGAACAGGAGCTTCATCCGTTTTGTGGCATATGAGAAATTCCCTAAACCACCGACCTGTCGATTTTGGTCAAAAATGAAAATTTCAAAGGTGCCCCAATTTCTGCTTTAAACTTTAGGTACTATCCCAAAATGTATCACTAAGGTGACAGAAGTTGATTTCGGAGCATAATTTTTGAACAGGAGCTTCAACCGTTTTGTGGCATATGAGAAATTCACCAAGCCCCGGACCTGTCGATTTTGGTCAAAAATGTAAATTTCAAAGGTGCCCCAATTTCTGCTTTAAACTTTAGGTACTATCCCAAAATGTATCACTAAGGTGACAGAAGTTGATTTCGGAGCATCATTTTTGAACAGGAGCTTCAACCGTTTTGTGGCAGATGAGAAATTCCCTAAGCCCCGGACCTGTAGATTTTGGTCAAAAATGAAAACTTCAAAAGTGCCCCAATTTCTGCTTTAAACTTTAGGTACTATCCCAAAATGTATCACTAAGGTGACAGAAGTTGATTTCGGAGCATCATTTTTGAACAGGAGCTTCAACCGTTTTGTGGCATATGAGAAATTCCCTAAGCCCCGGACCTGTCGATTTTGGTCAAAAATGAGAATTTCAAAAGTGCCCCAATTTCTGCTTTAAACTTTAGGTACTATCCCAAAATGTATCACTAAGGTGACAGAAGTTGATTTCGGAGCATCATTTTTGAACAGGAGCTTCAACCATTTTGTGGCATATGAGATATTCCCTAAGCCCCGGACCTGTCGATTTTGGTCAAAAATTAAAATTTCAAAAGTGCCCCAATTTCTGCTTTAAACTTCAGGTACTGTCCCTAAATGTATCACTAAGGTGACAGAAGTTGATTTCGGAGCATCATTTTTAAAACAGGAGCTTCATCCGTTTTGTGGCATATGAGAAATTCCCTAAACCCCGGACCTGTCGATTTTGGTCAAAAATGAAAATTTCAAAGGTGCCCCAATTTCTGCTTTATACTTTAGTTACTATCCCAAAATGTATCACTAAGGTTACAGGAGTTGATTTTGGAGCATCATTTTTGAACAGTAGCTTCAACCGTTTTGTGGCATATGAGAAATTCCCTAAGCCCCGGACCTGTTGATTTTGGTCAAAAATGAAAATTTCAAAGGTGCCCCAATTTCTGCTTTAAACTTTAGGTACTATCCCAAAATGTATCACTAAGGTGACAGAAGTTGCATTCGGAGCATCATTTTTGAACAGGAGCTTCAACCGTTTTGTGGCAGATGAGAAATTCCCTAAGCCCCAGACCTGTCGATTTTGGTCAAAAATGAAAATTTCAAAAGTGACCCAATTTCTGCTTTAAACTTTAGGTACTATCCCAAAATGTATCACTAAGGTGACAGAAGTTGATTTCGGAGCATCATTTTTGAACAGGAGCTTCAACCGTTTTGTGGCAGATGAGAAATTCCCTAAGCCCCGGACCTGTCGATTTTGGTCAAAAATGAAAATTTCAAAGGTGCCCCAATTTCTGCTTTAAACTTTAGGTACTATCCCAAAATGTATCACTAAGGTGACAGAAGTAGATTTCGGAGCATCATTTTTGAACAGGAGCTTCAACCATTTTGTGGCATATGAGAAATTCCCTAAGCCCCGGACCTGTCGATTTTGGTCAAAAATGAAAATTTCAAAGGTGCCCCAATTTCTGCTTTAAACTTTAGGTACTATCCCAAAATGTATCACTAAGGTGACAGAAGTTGATTTCGGAGCATCATTCTTGAACAGGAGCTTCAACCGTTTTGTGGCAGATGAGAAATTCCCTAAGCCCCAGACCTGTCGATTTTGGTCAGAAATGAAAATTTCAAAAGTGCCCCAATTTCTGCTTTAAACTTCAGGTACTATCCCAAAATGTATCACTAAGGTTACAGAAGTTGATTTCGGAGCATCGTTTTTGAACAGGAGCTTCAACCGTTTTGTGGCATATGAGAAATTCCCTAAGCCCCGGACCTGTTGATTTTGGTCAAAAATGAAAATTTCAAAGGTGCCCCAATTTCTGCTTTAAACTTTAGGTACTATCCCAAAATGTATCACTAAGGTGACAGAAGTTGATTTCGGAGCATCATTTTTGAACAGGAGCTTCATCCGTTTTGTGACATATGAGAAATTCCCTAAGCCCCGGACCTGTCGATTTTGGTCAAAAATGAAAATTTCAAAAGTGCCCCAATTTCTGCTTTAAACTTTAGGTACTATCCCAAAATGGTGACAGAAGTTGATTTCGGAGCATCATTTTTGAACAGGAGCTTCATCCGTTTTGTGGCATATGAGAAATTCCCTAAGCCCCGGACCTGTCGATTTTGGTCAAAAATGAAAATGGCAAAAGTGACCCAATTTCTGCTTTAAACTTTAGGTACTATCCCAAAATGTATCACTAAGGTGACAGAAGTTGATTTCGGAGCATCATTTTTGAACAGGAGCTTCAACCGTTTTGTGGCAGATGAGAAATTCCCTAAGCCCCGGACCTGTCGATTTTGGTCAAAAATGAAAATTTCAAAGGTGCCCCAATTTCTGCTTTAAACTTTAGGTACTATCCCAAAATGTATCACTAAGGTGACAGAAGTTGATTTCGGAGCATCATTTTTGAACAGGAGCTTCAACCGTTTTGTGGCATATGAGAAATTAACTAAGCCCTGGACCTCTCGATTTTGGTCAAAAATCAAAATTTCAAAGGTGCCCCAATTTCTGCTTTAAACTTTAGGTACTATCCCAAAATGTATCACTAAGGTGACAGAAGTTGATTTCGGAGCATCATTTTTGAACAGGAGCTTCAACCGTTTTGTGGCATATGAGAAATTCCCTAAGCCCCGGACCTGTTGATTTTGGTCAAAAATGAAAATTTCAAAGGTGCCCCAATTTCTGCTTTAAACTTTAGGTACTATCCCAAAATGTATCACTAAGGTGACAGAAGTTGATTTCGGAGCATCATTTTTGAACAGGAGCTTCAACCGTTTTGTGGCATATGAGAAATTAACTAAGCCCTGGACCTGTCGATTTTGGTCAAAAATCAAAATTTCAAAGGTGCCCCAATTTCTGCTTTAAACTTTAGGTACTATCCCAAAATGTATCACTACGGTGACAGGAGTTGATTTTGGAGCATCATTTTTGAACAGGAGCTTCAACCGTTTTGTGGCATATGAGAAATTCCCTAAGCCCCGGACCTGTTGATTTTGGTCAAAAATGAAAATTTCAAAGGTGCCCCAATTTCTGCTTTAAACTTTAGGTACTATCCCAAAATGTATCACTAAGGTGACAGAAGTTGATTTCGGAGCATCATTTTTGAACAGGAGCTTCATCCGTTTTGTGGCATATGAGAAATTCCCTAAGCCCCGGACCTGTCGATTTTGGTCAAAAATGAAAATTTCAAAAGTGCCCCAATTTCTGCTTTAAACTTTAGGTACTATCCCAAAATGGTGACAGAAGTTGATTTCGGAGCATCATTTTTGAACAGGAGCTTCATCCGTTTTGTGGCATATGAGAAATTCCCTAAGACCCGGACCTGTCAATTTTGGTCAAAAATGAAAATGGCAAAAGTGACCCAATTTCTGCTTTAAACTTTAGGTACTATCCCAAAATGTATCACTAAGGTGACAGAAGTTGATTTCGGAGCATCATTTTTGAACAGGAGCTTCAACCATTTTGTGGCAGATGAGAAATTCCCTAAGCCCCGGACCTGTCGATTTTGGTCAAAAATGAAAATTTCAAAGGTGCCCCAATTTCTGCTTTAAACTTTAGGTACTATCCCAAAATGTATCACTAAGGTGACAGAAGTTGATTTCGGAGCATCATTTTTGAACAGGAGCTTCAACCGTTTTGTGGCATATGAGAAATTAACTAAGCCCTGGACCTGTCGATTTTGGTCAAAAATCAAAATTTCAAAGGTGCCCCAATTTCTGCTTTAAACTTTAGGTACTATCCCAAAATGTATCACTAAGGTGACAGAAGTTGATTTCGGAGCATCATTTTTGAACAGGAGCTTCAACCGTTTTGTGGCAGATGAGAAATTCCCTAAGCCCCGGACCTGTCGATTTTGGTCAAAAATGAAAATGTCAAAAGTGCCCCAATTTCTGCTTTATACTTTAGTTACTATCCCAAAATGTATCACTAAGGTGACAGAAGTTGATTTCGGAGCATCATTTTTGAACAGGAGCTTCAACCGTTTTGTGGCAGATGAGAAATTCCCTAAGCACCGGACCTGTCGATTTTGGTCAAAAATGAAAATTTCAAAAGTGCCCTAATTTCTGCTTTAAACTTTAGGTACTATCCCAAAATGTATCACTAAGGTGACAGAAGTTGATTTCGGAGCATCATTTTTGAACAGGAGCTTCAACCGTTTTGTGGCAGATGAGAAATTTCCTAAGCCCCAGACCTGTCGATTTTGGTCAAAAATGAAAATTTCAAAAGTGCCCCAATTTCTGCTTTAAACTTCAGGTACTATCCCTAAATGTATCACTAAGGTGACAGAAGTTGATTTCGGAGCATCATTTTTGAACAGGAGCTTCATCCGTTTTGTGGCATATGAGAAATTCCCTAAACCCCGGACCTTTCGATTTTGGTCAAAAATGAAAATTTCAAAGGTGCCCCAATTTCTGCTTTATACTTTAGTTACTATCCCAAAATGTATCACTAAGGTTACAGGAGTTGATTTTGGAGCATCATTTTTGAACAGTAGCTTCAACCGTTTTGTGGCATATGAGAAATTCCCTAAGCCCCGGACCTGTCGATTTTGGTCAAAAATGAAAATTTCAAAAGTGCCCCAATTTCTGCTTTAAACTTTAGGTACTATCCCAAAATGTATCACTAAGGTGACAGAAGTTGCATTTGGAGCATCATTTTTGAACAGGAGCTTCATCCGTTTTGTGGCATATGAGAAATTCCCTAAGCCCCGGACCTGTCGATTTTGGTCAAAAATGAAAAAGGCAAAAGTGCCCCAATTTCTGCTTTAAACTTTAGGTACTATCCCAAAATGTATCACTAAGGTGACAGAAGTTGATTTCGGAGCATCATTTTTGAACAGGAGCTTCATCCGTTTTGTGGCAGATGAGAAATTCCCTAAGCCCCGGACCTGTCGATTTTGGTCAAAAATGAAAATTTCAAAGGTGCCCCAATTTCTGCTTTATACTTTAGGTACTATCCCAAAATGGTGACAGAAGTTGATTTCGGAGCATCATTTTTGAACAGGAGCTTCATCCGTTTTGTGGCATATGAGAAATTCCCTAAGCCCCGGACCTGTCGATTTTGGTCAAAAATGAAAATGGCAAAAGTGACCCAATTTCTGCTTTAAACTTTAGGTACTATCCCAAAATGTATCACTAAGGTGACAGAAGTTGATTTCGGAGCATCATTTTTGAACAGGAGCTTCAACCGTTTTGTGGCAGATGAGAAATTCCCTAAGCCCCGGACCTGTCGATTTTGGTCAAAAATGAAAATTTCAAAGGTGCCCCAATTTCTGCTTTAAACTTTAGGTACTATCCCAAAATGTATCACTAAGGTGACAGAAGTTGATTTCGGAGCATCATTTTTGAACAGGAGCTTCAACCGTTTTGTGGCATATGAGAAATTAACTAAGCCCTGGACCTCTCGATTTTGGTCAAAAATCAAAATTTCAAAGGTGCCCCAATTTCTGCTTTAAACTTTAGGTACTATCCCAAAATGTATCACTAAGGTGACAGAAGTTGATTTCGGAGCATCATTTTTGAACAGGAGCTTCAACCGTTTTGTGGCATATGAGAAATTCCCTAAGCCCCGGACCTGTTGATTTTGGTCAAAAATGAAAATTTCAAAGGTGCCCCAATTTCTGCTTTAAACTTTAGGTACTATCCCAAAATGTATCACTAAGGTGACAGAAGTTGATTTCGGAGCATCATTCTTGAACAGGAGCTTCAACCGTTTTGTGGCAGATGAGAAATTCCCTAAGCCCCAGACCTGTCGATTTTGGTCAGAAATGAAAATTTCAAAAGTGCCCCAATTTCTGCTTTAAACTTCAGGTACTATCCCAAAATGTATCACTAAGGTTACAGAAGTTGATTTCGGAGCATCGTTTTTGAACAGGAGCTTCAACCGTTTTGTGGCATATGAGAAATTCCCTAAGCCCCGGACCTGTTGATTTTGGTCAAAAATGAAAATTTCAAAGGTGCCCCAATTTCTGCTTTAAACTTTAGGTACTATCCCAAAATGTATCACTAAGGTGACAGAAGTTGATTTCGGAGCATCATTTTTGAACAGGAGCTTCATCCGTTTTGTGACATATGAGAAATTCCCTAAGCCCCGGACCTGTCGATTTTGGTCAAAAATGAAAATTTCAAAAGTGCCCCAATTTCTGCTTTAAACTTTAGGTACTATCCCAAAATGGTGACAGAAGTTGATTTCGGAGCATCATTTTTGAACAGGAGCTTCATCCGTTTTGTGGCATATGAGAAATTCCCTAAGCCCCGGACCTGTCGATTTTGGTCAAAAATGAAAATGGCAAAAGTGACCCAATTTCTGCTTTAAACTTTAGGTACTATCCCAAAATGTATCACTAAGGTGACAGAAGTTGATTTCGGAGCATCATTTTTGAACAGGAGCTTCAACCGTTTTGTGGCAGATGAGAAATTCCCTAAGCCCCGGACCTGTCGATTTTGGTCAAAAATGAAAATTTCAAAGGTGCCCCAATTTCTGCTTTAAACTTTAGGTACTATCCCAAAATGTATCACTAAGGTGACAGAAGTTGATTTCGGAGCATCATTTTTGAACAGGAGCTTCAACCGTTTTGTGGCATATGAGAAATTAACTAAGCCCTGGACCTCTCGATTTTGGTCAAAAATCAAAATTTCAAAGGTGCCCCAATTTCTGCTTTAAACTTTAGGTACTATCCCAAAATGTATCACTAAGGTGACAGAAGTTGATTTCGGAGCATCATTTTTGAACAGGAGCTTCAACCGTTTTGTGGCATATGAGAAATTCCCTAAGCCCCGGACCTGTTGATTTTGGTCAAAAATGAAAATTTCAAAGGTGCCCCAATTTCTGCTTTAAACTTTAGGTACTATCCCAAAATGTATCACTAAGGTGACAGAAGTTGATTTCGGAGCATCATTTTTGAACAGGAGCTTCAACCGTTTTGTGGCATATGAGAAATTAACTAAGCCCTGGACCTGTCGATTTTGGTCAAAAATCAAAATTTCAAAGGTGCCCCAATTTCTGCTTTAAACTTTAGGTACTATCCCAAAATGTATCACTACGGTGACAGGAGTTGATTTTGGAGCATCATTTTTGAACAGGAGCTTCAACCGTTTTGTGGCATATGAGAAATTCCCTAAGCCCCGGACCTGTTGATTTTGGTCAAAAATGAAAATTTCAAAGGTGCCCCAATTTCTGCTTTAAACTTTAGGTACTATCCCAAAATGTATCACTAAGGTGACAGAAGTTGATTTCGGAGCATCATTTTTGAACAGGAGCTTCATCCGTTTTGTGGCATATGAGAAATTCCCTAAGCCCCGGACCTGTCGATTTTGGTCAAAAATGAAAATTTCAAAAGTGCCCCAATTTCTGCTTTAAACTTTAGGTACTATCCCAAAATGGTGACAGAAGTTGATTTCGGAGCATCATTTTTGAACAGGAGCTTCATCCGTTTTGTGGCATATGAGAAATTCCCTAAGCCCCGGACCTGTCAATTTTGGTCAAAAATGAAAATGGCAAAAGTGACCCAATTTCTGCTTTAAACTTTAGGTACTATCCCAAAATGTATCACTAAGGTGACAGAAGTTGATTTCGGAGCATCATTTTTGAACAGGAGCTTCAACCATTTTGTGGCAGATGAGAAATTCCCTAAGCCCCGGACCTGTCGATTTTGGTCAAAAATGAAAATTTCAAAGGTGCCCCAATTTCTGCTTTAAACTTTAGGTACTATCCCAAAATGTATCACTAAGGTGACAGAAGTTGATTTCGGAGCATCATTTTTGAACAGGAGCTTCAACCGTTTTGTGGCATATGAGAAATTAACTAAGCCCTGGACCTGTCGATTTTGGTCAAAAATCAAAATTTCAAAGGTGCCCCAATTTCTGCTTTAAACTTTAGGTACTATCCCAAAATGTATCACTAAGGTGACAGAAGTTGATTTCGGAGCATCATTTTTGAACAGGAGCTTCAACCGTTTTGTGGCAGATGAGAAATTCCCTAAGCCCCGGACCTGTCGATTTTGGTCAAAAATGAAAATGTCAAAAGTGCCCCAATTTCTGCTTTATACTTTAGTTACTATCCCAAAATGTATCACTAAGGTGACAGAAGTTGATTTCGGAGCATCATTTTTGAACAGGAGCTTCAACCGTTTTGTGGCAGATGAGAAATTCCCTAAGCACCGGACCTGTCGATTTTGGTCAAAAATGAAAATTTCAAAAGTGCCCTAATTTCTGCTTTAAACTTTAGGTACTATCCCAAAATGTATCACTAAGGTGACAGAAGTTGATTTCGGAGCATCATTTTTGAACAGGAGCTTCAACCGTTTTGTGGCAGATGAGAAATTTCCTAAGCCCCAGACCTGTCGATTTTGGTCAAAAATGAAAATTTCAAAAGTGCCCCAATTTCTGCTTTAAACTTCAGGTACTATCCCTAAATGTATCACTAAGGTGACAGAAGTTGATTTCGGAGCATCATTTTTGAACAGGAGCTTCATCCGTTTTGTGGCATATGAGAAATTCCCTAAACCCCGGACCTTTCGATTTTGGTCAAAAATGAAAATTTCAAAGGTGCCCCAATTTCTGCTTTATACTTTAGTTACTATCCCAAAATGTATCACTAAGGTTACAGGAGTTGATTTTGGAGCATCATTTTTGAACAGTAGCTTCAACCGTTTTGTGGCATATGAGAAATTCCCTAAGCCCCGGACCTGTCGATTTTGGTCAAAAATGAAAATTTCAAAAGTGCCCCAATTTCTGCTTTAAACTTTAGGTACTATCCCAAAATGTATCACTAAGGTGACAGAAGTTGCATTTGGAGCATCATTTTTGAACAGGAGCTTCATCCGTTTTGTGGCATATGAGAAATTCCCTAAGCCCCGGACCTGTCGATTTTGGTCAAAAATGAAAAAGGCAAAAGTGCCCCAATTTCTGCTTTAAACTTTAGGTACTATCCCAAAATGTATCACTAAGGTGACAGAAGTTGATTTCGGAGCATCATTTTTGAACAGGAGCTTCATCCGTTTTGTGGCAGATGAGAAATTCCCTAAGCCCCGGACCTGTCGATTTTGGTCAAAAATGAAAATTTCAAAGGTGCCCCAATTTCTGCTTTATACTTTAGGTACTATCCCAAAATGGTGACAGAAGTTGATTTCGGAGCATCATTTTTGAACAGGAGCTTCATCCGTTTTGTGGCATATGAGAAATTCCCTAAGCCCCGGACCTGTCGATTTTGGTCAAAAATGAAAATGGCAAAAGTGACCCAATTTCTGCTTTAAACTTTAGGTACTATCCCAAAATGTATCACTAAGGTGACAGAAGTTGATTTCGGAGCATCATTTTTGAACAGGAGCTTCAACCATTTTGTGGCATATGAGAAATTCCCTAAGCCCCGGACCTGTCGATTTTGGTCAAAAATGAAAATTTCAAAGGTGCCCCAATTTCTGCTTTAAACTTTAGGTACTATCCCAAAATGTATCACTAAGGTGACAGAAGTTGATTTCGGAGCATCATTCTTGAACAGGAGCTTCAACCGTTTTGTGGCAGATGAGAAATTCCCTAAGCCCCAGACCTGTCGATTTTGGTCAGAAATGAAAATTTCAAAAGTGCCCCAATTTCTGCTTTAAACTTCAGGTACTATCCCAAAATGTATCACTAAGGTTACAGAAGTTGATTTCGGAGCATCGTTTTTGAACAGGAGCTTCAACCGTTTTGTGGCATATGAGAAATTCCCTAAGCCCCGGACCTGTTGATTTTGGTCAAAAATGAAAATTTCAAAGGTGCCCCAATTTCTGCTTTAAACTTTAGGTACTATCCCAAAATGTATCACTAAGGTGACAGAAGTTGATTTCGGAGCATCATTTTTGAACAGGAGCTTCATCCGTTTTGTGACATATGAGAAATTCCCTAAGCCCCGGACCTGTCGATTTTGGTCAAAAATGAAAATTTCAAAAGTGCCCCAATTTCTGCTTTAAACTTTAGGTACTATCCCAAAATGGTGACAGAAGTTGATTTCGGAGCATCATTTTTGAACAGGAGCTTCATCCGTTTTGTGGCATATGAGAAATTCCCTAAGCCCCGGACCTGTCGATTTTGGTCAAAAATGAAAATGGCAAAAGTGACCCAATTTCTGCTTTAAACTTTAGGTACTATCCCAAAATGTATCACTAAGGTGACAGAAGTTGATTTCGGAGCATCATTTTTGAACAGGAGCTTCAACCGTTTTGTGGCAGATGAGAAATTCCCTAAGCCCCGGACCTGTCGATTTTGGTCAAAAATGAAAATTTCAAAGGTGCCCCAATTTCTGCTTTAAACTTTAGGTACTATCCCAAAATGTATCACTAAGGTGACAGAAGTTGATTTCGGAGCATCATTTTTGAACAGGAGCTTCAACCGTTTTGTGGCATATGAGAAATTAACTAAGCCCTGGACCTCTCGATTTTGGTCAAAAATCAAAATTTCAAAGGTGCCCCAATTTCTGCTTTAAACTTTAGGTACTATCCCAAAATGTATCACTAAGGTGACAGAAGTTGATTTCGGAGCATCATTTTTGAACAGGAGCTTCAACCGTTTTGTGGCATATGAGAAATTCCCTAAGCCCCGGACCTGTTGATTTTGGTCAAAAATGAAAATTTCAAAGGTGCCCCAATTTCTGCTTTAAACTTTAGGTACTATCCCAAAATGTATCACTAAGGTGACAGAAGTTGATTTCGGAGCATCATTTTTGAACAGGAGCTTCAACCGTTTTGTGGCATATGAGAAATTAACTAAGCCCTGGACCTGTCGATTTTGGTCAAAAATCAAAATTTCAAAGGTGCCCCAATTTCTGCTTTAAACTTTAGGTACTATCCCAAAATGTATCACTACGGTGACAGGAGTTGATTTTGGAGCATCATTTTTGAACAGGAGCTTCAACCGTTTTGTGGCATATGAGAAATTCCCTAAGCCCCGGACCTGTTGATTTTGGTCAAAAATGAAAATTTCAAAGGTGCCCCAATTTCTGCTTTAAACTTTAGGTACTATCCCAAAATGTATCACTAAGGTGACAGAAGTTGATTTCGGAGCATCATTTTTGAACAGGAGCTTCATCCGTTTTGTGGCATATGAGAAATTCCCTAAGCCCCGGACCTGTCGATTTTGGTCAAAAATGAAAATTTCAAAAGTGCCCCAATTTCTGCTTTAAACTTTAGGTACTATCCCAAAATGGTGACAGAAGTTGATTTCGGAGCATCATTTTTGAACAGGAGCTTCATCCGTTTTGTGGCATATGAGAAATTCCCTAAGACCCGGACCTGTCAATTTTGGTCAAAAATGAAAATGGCAAAAGTGACCCAATTTCTGCTTTAAACTTTAGGTACTATCCCAAAATGTATCACTAAGGTGACAGAAGTTGATTTCGGAGCATCATTTTTGAACAGGAGCTTCAACCATTTTGTGGCAGATGAGAAATTCCCTAAGCCCCGGACCTGTCGATTTTGGTCAAAAATGAAAATTTCAAAGGTGCCCCAATTTCTGCTTTAAACTTTAGGTACTATCCCAAAATGTATCACTAAGGTGACAGAAGTTGATTTCGGAGCATCATTTTTGAACAGGAGCTTCAACCGTTTTGTGGCATATGAGAAATTAACTAAGCCCTGGACCTGTCGATTTTGGTCAAAAATCAAAATTTCAAAGGTGCCCCAATTTCTGCTTTAAACTTTAGGTACTATCCCAAAATGTATCACTAAGGTGACAGAAGTTGATTTCGGAGCATCATTTTTGAACAGGAGCTTCAACCGTTTTGTGGCAGATGAGAAATTCCCTAAGCCCCGGACCTGTCGATTTTGGTCAAAAATGAAAATGTCAAAAGTGCCCCAATTTCTGCTTTATACTTTAGTTACTATCCCAAAATGTATCACTAAGGTGACAGAAGTTGATTTCGGAGCATCATTTTTGAACAGGAGCTTCAACCGTTTTGTGGCAGATGAGAAATTCCCTAAGCACCGGACCTGTCGATTTTGGTCAAAAATGAAAATTTCAAAAGTGCCCTAATTTCTGCTTTAAACTTTAGGTACTATCCCAAAATGTATCACTAAGGTGACAGAAGTTGATTTCGGAGCATCATTTTTGAACAGGAGCTTCAACCGTTTTGTGGCAGATGAGAAATTTCCTAAGCCCCAGACCTGTCGATTTTGGTCAAAAATGAAAATTTCAAAAGTGCCCCAATTTCTGCTTTAAACTTCAGGTACTATCCCTAAATGTATCACTAAGGTGACAGAAGTTGATTTCGGAGCATCATTTTTGAACAGGAGCTTCATCCGTTTTGTGGCATATGAGAAATTCCCTAAACCCCGGACCTTTCGATTTTGGTCAAAAATGAAAATTTCAAAGGTGCCCCAATTTCTGCTTTATACTTTAGTTACTATCCCAAAATGTATCACTAAGGTTACAGGAGTTGATTTTGGAGCATCATTTTTGAACAGTAGCTTCAACCGTTTTGTGGCATATGAGAAATTCCCTAAGCCCCGGACCTGTCGATTTTGGTCAAAAATGAAAATTTCAAAAGTGCCCCAATTTCTGCTTTAAACTTTAGGTACTATCCCAAAATGTATCACTAAGGTGACAGAAGTTGCATTTGGAGCATCATTTTTGAACAGGAGCTTCATCCGTTTTGTGGCATATGAGAAATTCCCTAAGCCCCGGACCTGTCGATTTTGGTCAAAAATGAAAAAGGCAAAAGTGCCCCAATTTCTGCTTTAAACTTTAGGTACTATCCCAAAATGTATCACTAAGGTGACAGAAGTTGATTTCGGAGCATCATTTTTGAACAGGAGCTTCATCCGTTTTGTGGCAGATGAGAAATTCCCTAAGCCCCGGACCTGTCGATTTTGGTCAAAAATGAAAATTTCAAAGGTGCCCCAATTTCTGCTTTATACTTTAGGTACTATCCCAAAATGGTGACAGAAGTTGATTTCGGAGCATCATTTTTGAACAGGAGCTTCATCCGTTTTGTGGCATATGAGAAATTCCCTAAGCCCCGGACCTGTCGATTTTGGTCAAAAATGAAAATGGCAAAAGTGACCCAATTTCTGCTTTAAACTTTAGGTACTATCCCAAAATGTATCACTAAGGTGACAGAAGTTGATTTCGGAGCATCATTTTTGAACAGGAGCTTCAACCGTTTTGTGGCAGATGAGAAATTCCCTAAGCCCCGGACCTGTCGATTTTGGTCAAAAATGAAAATTTCAAAGGTGCCCCAATTTCTGCTTTAAACTTTAGGTACTATCCCAAAATGTATCACTAAGGTGACAGAAGTTGATTTCGGAGCATCATTTTTGAACAGGAGCTTCAACCGTTTTGTGGCATATGAGAAATTAACTAAGCCCTGGACCTCTCGATTTTGGTCAAAAATCAAAATTTCAAAGGTGCCCCAATTTCTGCTTTAAACTTTAGGTACTATCCCAAAATGTATCACTAAGGTGACAGAAGTTGATTTCGGAGCATCATTTTTGAACAGGAGCTTCAACCGTTTTGTGGCATATGAGAAATTCCCTAAGCCCCGGACCTGTTGATTTTGGTCAAAAATGAAAATTTCAAAGGTGCCCCAATTTCTGCTTTAAACTTTAGGTACTATCCCAAAATGTATCACTAAGGTGACAGAAGTTGATTTCGGAGCATCATTCTTGAACAGGAGCTTCAACCGTTTTGTGGCAGATGAGAAATTCCCTAAGCCCCAGACCTGTCGATTTTGGTCAGAAATGAAAATTTCAAAAGTGCCCCAATTTCTGCTTTAAACTTCAGGTACTATCCCAAAATGTATCACTAAGGTTACAGAAGTTGATTTCGGAGCATCGTTTTTGAACAGGAGCTTCAACCGTTTTGTGGCATATGAGAAATTCCCTAAGCCCCGGACCTGTTGATTTTGGTCAAAAATGAAAATTTCAAAGGTGCCCCAATTTCTGCTTTAAACTTTAGGTACTATCCCAAAATGTATCACTAAGGTGACAGAAGTTGATTTCGGAGCATCATTTTTGAACAGGAGCTTCATCCGTTTTGTGACATATGAGAAATTCCCTAAGCCCCGGACCTGTCGATTTTGGTCAAAAATGAAAATTTCAAAAGTGCCCCAATTTCTGCTTTAAACTTTAGGTACTATCCCAAAATGGTGACAGAAGTTGATTTCGGAGCATCATTTTTGAACAGGAGCTTCATCCGTTTTGTGGCATATGAGAAATTCCCTAAGCCCCGGACCTGTCGATTTTGGTCAAAAATGAAAATGGCAAAAGTGACCCAATTTCTGCTTTAAACTTTAGGTACTATCCCAAAATGTATCACTAAGGTGACAGAAGTTGATTTCGGAGCATCATTTTTGAACAGGAGCTTCAACCGTTTTGTGGCAGATGAGAAATTCCCTAAGCCCCGGACCTGTCGATTTTGGTCAAAAATGAAAATTTCAAAGGTGCCCCAATTTCTGCTTTAAACTTTAGGTACTATCCCAAAATGTATCACTAAGGTGACAGAAGTTGATTTCGGAGCATCATTTTTGAACAGGAGCTTCAACCGTTTTGTGGCATATGAGAAATTAACTAAGCCCTGGACCTCTCGATTTTGGTCAAAAATCAAAATTTCAAAGGTGCCCCAATTTCTGCTTTAAACTTTAGGTACTATCCCAAAATGTATCACTAAGGTGACAGAAGTTGATTTCGGAGCATCATTTTTGAACAGGAGCTTCAACCGTTTTGTGGCATATGAGAAATTCCCTAAGCCCCGGACCTGTTGATTTTGGTCAAAAATGAAAATTTCAAAGGTGCCCCAATTTCTGCTTTAAACTTTAGGTACTATCCCAAAATGTATCACTAAGGTGACAGAAGTTGATTTCGGAGCATCATTTTTGAACAGGAGCTTCAACCGTTTTGTGGCATATGAGAAATTAACTAAGCCCTGGACCTGTCGATTTTGGTCAAAAATCAAAATTTCAAAGGTGCCCCAATTTCTGCTTTAAACTTTAGGTACTATCCCAAAATGTATCACTACGGTGACAGGAGTTGATTTTGGAGCATCATTTTTGAACAGGAGCTTCAACCGTTTTGTGGCATATGAGAAATTCCCTAAGCCCCGGACCTGTTGATTTTGGTCAAAAATGAAAATTTCAAAGGTGCCCCAATTTCTGCTTTAAACTTTAGGTACTATCCCAAAATGTATCACTAAGGTGACAGAAGTTGATTTCGGAGCATCATTTTTGAACAGGAGCTTCATCCGTTTTGTGGCATATGAGAAATTCCCTAAGCCCCGGACCTGTCGATTTTGGTCAAAAATGAAAATTTCAAAAGTGCCCCAATTTCTGCTTTAAACTTTAGGTACTATCCCAAAATGGTGACAGAAGTTGATTTCGGAGCATCATTTTTGAACAGGAGCTTCATCCGTTTTGTGGCATATGAGAAATTCCCTAAGCCCCGGACCTGTCAATTTTGGTCAAAAATGAAAATGGCAAAAGTGACCCAATTTCTGCTTTAAACTTTAGGTACTATCCCAAAATGTATCACTAAGGTGACAGAAGTTGATTTCGGAGCATCATTTTTGAACAGGAGCTTCAACCATTTTGTGGCAGATGAGAAATTCCCTAAGCCCCGGACCTGTCGATTTTGGTCAAAAATGAAAATTTCAAAGGTGCCCCAATTTCTGCTTTAAACTTTAGGTACTATCCCAAAATGTATCACTAAGGTGACAGAAGTTGATTTCGGAGCATCATTTTTGAACAGGAGCTTCAACCGTTTTGTGGCATATGAGAAATTAACTAAGCCCTGGACCTGTCGATTTTGGTCAAAAATCAAAATTTCAAAGGTGCCCCAATTTCTGCTTTAAACTTTAGGTACTATCCCAAAATGTATCACTAAGGTGACAGAAGTTGATTTCGGAGCATCATTTTTGAACAGGAGCTTCAACCGTTTTGTGGCAGATGAGAAATTCCCTAAGCCCCGGACCTGTCGATTTTGGTCAAAAATGAAAATGTCAAAAGTGCCCCAATTTCTGCTTTATACTTTAGTTACTATCCCAAAATGTATCACTAAGGTGACAGAAGTTGATTTCGGAGCATCATTTTTGAACAGGAGCTTCAACCGTTTTGTGGCAGATGAGAAATTCCCTAAGCACCGGACCTGTCGATTTTGGTCAAAAATGAAAATTTCAAAAGTGCCCTAATTTCTGCTTTAAACTTTAGGTACTATCCCAAAATGTATCACTAAGGTGACAGAAGTTGATTTCGGAGCATCATTTTTGAACAGGAGCTTCAACCGTTTTGTGGCAGATGAGAAATTTCCTAAGCCCCAGACCTGTCGATTTTGGTCAAAAATGAAAATTTCAAAAGTGCCCCAATTTCTGCTTTAAACTTCAGGTACTATCCCTAAATGTATCACTAAGGTGACAGAAGTTGATTTCGGAGCATCATTTTTGAACAGGAGCTTCATCCGTTTTGTGGCATATGAGAAATTCCCTAAACCCCGGACCTTTCGATTTTGGTCAAAAATGAAAATTTCAAAGGTGCCCCAATTTCTGCTTTATACTTTAGTTACTATCCCAAAATGTATCACTAAGGTTACAGGAGTTGATTTTGGAGCATCATTTTTGAACAGTAGCTTCAACCGTTTTGTGGCATATGAGAAATTCCCTAAGCCCCGGACCTGTCGATTTTGGTCAAAAATGAAAATTTCAAAAGTGCCCCAATTTCTGCTTTAAACTTTAGGTACTATCCCAAAATGTATCACTAAGGTGACAGAAGTTGCATTTGGAGCATCATTTTTGAACAGGAGCTTCATCCGTTTTGTGGCATATGAGAAATTCCCTAAGCCCCGGACCTGTCGATTTTGGTCAAAAATGAAAAAGGCAAAAGTGCCCCAATTTCTGCTTTAAACTTTAGGTACTATCCCAAAATGTATCACTAAGGTGACAGAAGTTGATTTCGGAGCATCATTTTTGAACAGGAGCTTCATCCGTTTTGTGGCAGATGAGAAATTCCCTAAGCCCCGGACCTGTCGATTTTGGTCAAAAATGAAAATTTCAAAGGTGCCCCAATTTCTGCTTTATACTTTAGGTACTATCCCAAAATGGTGACAGAAGTTGATTTCGGAGCATCATTTTTGAACAGGAGCTTCATCCGTTTTGTGGCATATGAGAAATTCCCTAAGCCCCGGACCTGTCGATTTTGGTCAAAAATGAAAATGGCAAAAGTGACCCAATTTCTGCTTTAAACTTTAGGTACTATCCCAAAATGTATCACTAAGGTGACAGAAGTTGATTTCGGAGCATCATTTTTGAACAGGAGCTTCAACCGTTTTGTGGCAGATGAGAAATTCCCTAAGCCCCGGACCTGTCGATTTTGGTCAAAAATGAAAATTTCAAAGGTGCCCCAATTTCTGCTTTAAACTTTAGGTACTATCCCAAAATGTATCACTAAGGTGACAGAAGTTGATTTCGGAGCATCATTTTTGAACAGGAGCTTCAACCGTTTTGTGGCATATGAGAAATTAACTAAGCCCTGGACCTCTCGATTTTGGTCAAAAATCAAAATTTCAAAGGTGCCCCAATTTCTGCTTTAAACTTTAGGTACTATCCCAAAATGTATCACTAAGGTGACAGAAGTTGATTTCGGAGCATCATTTTTGAACAGGAGCTTCAACCGTTTTGTGGCATATGAGAAATTCCCTAAGCCCCGGACCTGTTGATTTTGGTCAAAAATGAAAATTTCAAAGGTGCCCCAATTTCTGCTTTAAACTTTAGGTACTATCCCAAAATGTATCACTAAGGTGACAGAAGTTGATTTCGGAGCATCATTTTTGAACAGGAGCTTCAACCGTTTTGTGGCATATGAGAAATTAACTAAGCCCTGGACCTGTCGATTTTGGTCAAAAATCAAAATTTCAAAGGTGCCCCAATTTCTGCTTTAAACTTTAGGTACTATCCCAAAATGTATCACTACGGTGACAGGAGTTGATTTTGGAGCATCATTTTTGAACAGGAGCTTCAACCGTTTTGTGGCATATGAGAAATTCCCTAAGCCCCGGACCTGTTGATTTTGGTCAAAAATGAAAATTTCAAAGGTGCCCCAATTTCTGCTTTAAACTTTAGGTACTATCCCAAAATGTATCACTAAGGTGACAGAAGTTGATTTCGGAGCATCATTTTTGAACAGGAGCTTCATCCGTTTTGTGGCATATGAGAAATTCCCTAAGCCCCGGACCTGTCGATTTTGGTCAAAAATGAAAATTTCAAAAGTGCCCCAATTTCTGCTTTAAACTTTAGGTACTATCCCAAAATGGTGACAGAAGTTGATTTCGGAGCATCATTTTTGAACAGGAGCTTCATCCGTTTTGTGGCATATGAGAAATTCCCTAAGCCCCGGACCTGTCAATTTTGGTCAAAAATGAAAATGGCAAAAGTGACCCAATTTCTGCTTTAAACTTTAGGTACTATCCCAAAATGTATCACTAAGGTGACAGAAGTTGATTTCGGAGCATCATTTTTGAACAGGAGCTTCAACCGTTTTGTGGCAGATGAGAAATTCCCTAAGCCCCGGACCTGTCGATTTTGGTCAAAAATGAAAATGTCAAAAGTGCCCCAATTTCTGCTTTATACTTTAGTTACTATCCCAAAATGTAT
Source organism: Pseudophryne corroboree (assembly GCF_028390025.1). NCBI lineage: Eukaryota > Metazoa > Chordata > Amphibia > Anura > Myobatrachidae > Pseudophryne > Pseudophryne corroboree. The sequence continues at coordinate 93,305 of NW_026968360.1, forward strand.
CACTAAGGTGACAGAAGTTGATTTCGGAGCATCATTTTTGAACAGGAGCTTCAACCGTTTTGTGGCAGATGAGAAATTCCCTAAGCACCGGACCTGTCGATTTTGGTCAAAAATGAAAATTTCAAAAGTGCCCTAATTTCTGCTTTAAACTTTAGGTACTATCCCAAAATGTATCACTAAGGTGACAGAAGTTGATTTCGGAGCATCATTTTTGAACAGGAGCTTCAACCGTTTTGTGGCAGATGAGAAATTTCCTAAGCCCCAGACCTGTCGATTTTGGTCAAAAATGAAAATTTCAAAAGTGCCCCAATTTCTGCTTTAAACTTCAGGTACTATCCCTAAATGTATCACTAAGGTGACAGAAGTTGATTTCGGAGCATCATTTTTGAACAGGAGCTTCATCCGTTTTGTGGCATATGAGAAATTCCCTAAACCCCGGACCTTTCGATTTTGGTCAAAAATGAAAATTTCAAAGGTGCCCCAATTTCTGCTTTATACTTTAGTTACTATCCCAAAATGTATCACTAAGGTTACAGGAGTTGATTTTGGAGCATCATTTTTGAACAGTAGCTTCAACCGTTTTGTGGCATATGAGAAATTCCCTAAGCCCCGGACCTGTCGATTTTGGTCAAAAATGAAAATTTCAAAAGTGCCCCAATTTCTGCTTTAAACTTTAGGTACTATCCCAAAATGTATCACTAAGGTGACAGAAGTTGCATTTGGAGCATCATTTTTGAACAGGAGCTTCATCCGTTTTGTGGCATATGAGAAATTCCCTAAGCCCCGGACCTGTCGATTTTGGTCAAAAATGAAAAAGGCAAAAGTGCCCCAATTTCTGCTTTAAACTTTAGGTACTATCCCAAAATGTATCACTAAGGTGACAGAAGTTGATTTCGGAGCATCATTTTTGAACAGGAGCTTCATCCGTTTTGTGGCAGATGAGAAATTCCCTAAGCCCCGGACCTGTCGATTTTGGTCAAAAATGAAAATTTCAAAGGTGCCCCAATTTCTGCTTTATACTTTAGGTACTATCCCAAAATGTATCACTAAGGTGACAGGAGTTGATTTTTGAGCATCATTTTTGAACAGGAGCTTCAACCGTTATGTGGCATATGAGAAATTCCCTAAGCCCCGGACCTGTTGATTTTGGTCAAAAATGAAAATTTCAAAAGTGACCCAATTTCTGCTTTAAACTTTAGGTACTATCCCAAAATGTATCACTAAGGTGACAGAAGTTGATTTCAGAGCATCATTTTTGAACAGGAGCTTCAACCGTTTTGTGGCATATGAGAAATTCACTAAGCCCCGGACCTGTCGATTTTGGTCAAAAATGAAAATGTCAAAGGTGCCCCAATTTCTGCTTTAAACTTTAGGTACTATCCCAAAATGTATCACTAAGGTGACAGAAGTTGATTTCGGAGCATCATTTTTGAACAGGAGCTTCAACCGTTTTGTGGCAGATGAGAAATTCCCTAAGCCCTGGACCTGTCGATTTTGGTCAAAAATGAAAATTTCAAAAGTGCCCTAATTTCTGCTTTAAACTGTAGGTACTATCCCAAAATGTATCACTAAGGTGACAGAAGTTGATTTCGGAGCATCATTTTTGAACAGGAGCTTCAACCGTTTTGTGGCAGATGAGAAATTTCCTAAGCCCCAGACCTGTCGATTTTGGTCAAAAATGAAAATTTCAAAAGTGCCCCAATTTCTGCTTTAAACTTCAGGTACTATCCCAAAATGTATCACTAAGGTTACAGAAGTTGATTTCGGAGCATCATTTTTGAACAGGAGCTTCATCCGTTTTGTGGCATATGAGAAATTCCCTAAAACACCGACCTGTCGATTTTGGTCAAAAATGAAAATTTCAAAGGTGCCCCAATTTCTGCTTTAAACTTTAGGTACTATCCCAAAATGTATCACTAAGGTGACAGAAGTTGATTTCGGAGCATGATTTTTGAACAGGAGCTTCAACCGTTTTGTGGCATATGAGAAATTCACCAAGCCCCGGACCTGTCGATTTTGGTCAAAAATGAAAATTTCAAAGGTGCCCCAATTTCTGCTTTAAACTTTAGGTACTATCCCAAAATGTATCACTAAGGTGACAGAAGTTGATTTCGGAGCATCATTTTTGAACAGGAGCTTCAACCGTTTTGTGGCAGATGAGAAATTCCCTAAGCCCCGGACCTGTAGATTTTGGTCAAAAATGAAAACTTCAAAAGTGCCCCAATTTCTGCTTTAAACTTTAGGTACTATCCCAAAATGTATCACTAAGGTGACAGAAGTTGATTTCGGAGCATCATTTTTGAACAGGAGCTTCAACCGTTTTGTGGCATATGAGAAATTCCCTAAGCCCCGGACCTGTCGATTTTGGTCAAAAATGAGAATTTCAAAAGTGCCCCAATTTCTGCTTTAAACTTTAGGTACTATCCCAAAATGTATCACTAAGGTGACAGAAGTTGATTTCGGAGCATCATTTTTGAACAGGAGCTTCAACCATTTTGTGGCATATGAGAAATTCCCTAAGCCCCGGACCTGTCGATTTTGGTCAAAAATTAAAATTTCAAAAGTGCCCCAATTTCTGCTTTAAACTTCAGGTACTGTCCCTAAATGTATCACTAAGGTGACAGAAGTTGATTTTGGAGCATCATTTTTGAACAGTAGCTTCAACCGTTTTGTGGCATATGAGAAATTCCCTAAGCCCCGGACCTGTTGATTTTGGTCAAAAATGAAAATTTCAAAGGTGCCCCAATTTCTGCTTTAAACTTCAGGTACTATCCCAAAATGTATCACTAAGGTGACAGAAGTTGATTTCGGAGCATCATTTTTGAACAGGAGCTTCAACCGTTTTGTGGCATATGAGAAATTCCCTAAGCCCCGGACCTGTCGATTTTGGTCAAAAATGAAAATTTCAAAAGTGCCCCAATTTCTGCTTTAAACTTTAGGTACTATCCCAAAATGTATCACTAAGGTGACAGAAGTTGCATTCGGAGCATCATTTTTGAACAGGAGCTTCAACCGTTTTGTGGCAGATGAGAAATTCCCTAAGCCCCGGACCTGTCGATTTTGGTCAAAAATGAAAATTTCAAAAGTGCCCCAATTTCTGCTTTAAACTTTAGGTACTATCCCAAAATGTATCACTAAGGTGACAGAAGTTGATTTCGGAGCATCATTTTTGAACAGGAGCTTCAACCGTTTTGTGGCAGATGAGAAATTCCCTAAGCCCCAGACCTGTCGATTTTGGTCAGAAATGAAAATTTCAAAAGTGCCCCAATTTCTGCTTTAAACTTCAGGTACTATCCCAAAATGTATCACTAAGGTTACAGAAGTTGATTTCGGAGCATCATTTTTGAACAGGAGCTTCATCCGTTTTGTGGCATATGAGAAATTCCCTAAACCCCGGACCTGTCGATTTTGGTCAAAAATGAAAATTTCAAAGGTGCCCCAATTTCTGCTTTATACTTTAGTTACTATCCCAAAATGTATCACTAAGGTTACAGGAGTTGATTTTGGAGCATCATTTTTGAACAGTAGCTTCAACCGTTTTGTGGCATATGAGAAATTCCCTAAGCCCCGGACCTGTCGATTTTGGTCAAAAATGAAAATTTCAAAAGTGCCCCAATTTCTGCTTGAAACTTTAGGTACTATCCCAAAATGTATCACTAAGGTGACAGAAGTTGATTTCGGAGCATCATTTTTGAACAGGAGCTTCATCCGTTTTGTGGCAGATGAGAAATTCCCTAAGCCCCGGACCTGTCGATTTTGGTCAAAAATGAAAATTTCAAAGGTGCCCCAATTTCTGCTTTATACTTTAGGTACTATCCCAAAATGTATCACTAAGGTGACAGGAGTTGATTTTTGAGCATCATTTTTGAACAGGAGCTTCAACCGTTTTGTGGCATATGAGAAATTCCCTAAGCCCCGGACCTGTTGATTTTGGTCAAAAATGAAAATTTCAAAAGTGACCCAATTTCTGCTTTAAACTTTAGGTACTATCCCAAAATGTATCACTAAGGTGACAGAAGTTGATTTCGGAGCATCATTTTTGAACAGGAGCTTCAACCGTTTTGTGGCATATGAGAAATTCACTAAGCCCCGGACCTGTCGATTTTGGTCAAAAATGAAAATGTCAAAGGTGCCCCAATTTCTGCTTTAAACTTTAGGTACTATCCCAAAATGTATCACTAAGGTGACAGAAGTTGATTTCGGAGCATCATTTTTGAACAGGAGCTTCAACCGTTTTGTGGCAGATGAGAAATTCCCTAAGCCCTGGACCTGTCGATTTTGGTCAAAAATGAAAATTTCAAAAGTGCCCTAATTTCTGCTTTAAACTGTAGGTACTATCCCAAAATGTATCACTAAGGTGACAGAAGTTGATTTCGGAGCATCATTTTTGAACAGGAGCTTCAACCGTTTTGTGGCAGATGAGAAATTTCCTAAGCCCCAGACCTGTCGATTTTGGTCAAAAATGAAAATTTCAAAAGTGCCCCAATTTCTGCTTTAAACTTCAGGTACTATCCCAAAATGTATCACTAAGGTTACAGAAGTTGATTTCGGAGCATCATTTTTGAACAGGAGCTTCATCCGTTTTGTGGCATATGAGAAATTCCCTAAACCACCGACCTGTCGATTTTGGTCAAAAATGAAAATTTCAAAGGTGCCCCAATTTCTGCTTTAAACTTTAGGTACTATCCCAAAATGTATCACTAAGGTGACAGAAGTTGATTTCGGAGCATAATTTTTGAACAGGAGCTTCAACCGTTTTGTGGCATATGAGAAATTCACCAAGCCCCGGACCTGTCGATTTTGGTCAAAAATGAAAATTTCAAAGGTGCCCCAATTTCTGCTTTAAACTTTAGGTACTATCCCAAAATGTATCACTAAGGTGACAGAAGTTGATTTCGGAGCATCATTTTTGAACAGGAGCTTCAACCGTTTTGTGGCAGATGAGAAATTCCCTAAGCCCCGGACCTGTCGATTTTGGTCAAAAATGAGAATTTCAAAAGTGCCCCAATTTCTGCTTTAAACTTTAGGTACTATCCCAAAATGTATCACTAAGGTGACAGAAGTTGATTTCGGAGCATCATTTTTGAACAGGAGCTTCAACCATTTTGTGGCATATGAGAAATTCCCTAAGCCCCGGACCTGTCGATTTTGGTCAAAAATTAAAATTTCAAAAGTGCCCCAATTTCTGCTTTAAACTTCAGGTACTGTCCCTAAATGTATCACTAAGGTGACAGAAGTTGATTTTGGAGCATCATTTTTGAACAGTAGCTTCAACCGTTTTGTGGCATATGAGAAATTCCCTAAGCCCCGGACCTGTTGATTTTGGTCAAAAATGAAAATTTCAAAGGTGCCCCAATTTCTGCTTTAAACTTCAGGTACTATCCCAAAATGTATCACTAAGGTGACAGAAGTTGATTTCGGAGCATCATTTTTGAACAGGAGCTTCAACCGTTTTGTGGCATATGAGAAATTCCCTAAGCCCCGGACCTGTCGATTTTGGTCAAAAATGAAAATTTCAAAAGTGCCCCAATTTCTGCTTTAAACTTTAGGTACTATCCCAAAATGTATCACTAAGGTGACAGAAGTTGCATTCGGAGCATCATTTTTGAACAGGAGCTTCAACCGTTTTGTGGCAGATGAGAAATTCCCTAAGCCCCGGACCTGTCGATTTTGGTCAAAAATGAAAATTTCAAAAGTGCCCCAATTTCTGCTTTAAACTTTAGGTACTATCCCAAAATGTATCACTAAGGTGACAGAAGTTGATTTCGGAGCATCATTTTTGAACAGGAGCTTCAACCGTTTTGTGGCAGATGAGAAATTCCCTAAGCCCCAGACCTGTCGATTTTGGTCAGAAATGAAAATTTCAAAAGTGCCCCAATTTCTGCTTTAAACTTCAGGTACTATCCCAAAATGTATCACTAAGGTTACAGAAGTTGATTTCGGAGCATCATTTTTGAACAGGAGCTTCATCCGTTTTGTGGCATATGAGAAATTCCCTAAACCCCGGACCTGTCGATTTTGGTCAAAAATGAAAATTTCAAAGGTGCCCCAATTTCTGCTTTATACTTTAGTTACTATCCCAAAATGTATCACTAAGGTGACAGGAGTTGATTTTGGAGCATCATTTTTGAACAGGAGCTTCAACCGTTTTGTGGCATATGAGAAATTCCCTAAGCCCCGGACCTGTTGATTTTGGTCAAAAATGAAAATTTCAAAGGTGCCCCAATTTCTGCTTTAAACTTTAGGTACTATCCCAAAATGTATCACTAAGGTGACAGAAGTTGATTTCGGAGCATCATTTTTGAACAGGAGCTTCATCCGTTTTGTGGCATATGAGAAATTCCCTAAGCCCCGGACCTGTCGATTTTGGTCAAAAATGAAAATTTCAAAAGTGCCCCAATTTCTGCTTTAAACTTTAGGTACTATCCCAAAATGGTGACAGAAGTTGATTTCGGAGCATCATTTTTGAACAGGAGCTTCATCCGTTTTGTGGCATATGAGAAATTCCCTAAGCCCCGGACCTGTCAATTTTGGTCAAAAATGAAAATGGCAAAAGTGACCCAATTTCTGCTTTAAACTTTAGGTACTATCCCAAAATGTATCACTAAGGTGACAGAAGTTGATTTCGGAGCATCATTTTTGAACAGGAGCTTCAACCGTTTTGTGGCAGATGAGAAATTCCCTAAGCACCGGACCTGTCGATTTTGGTCAAAAATGAAAATTTCAAAAGTGCCCTAATTTCTGCTTTAAACTTTAGGTACTATCCCAAAATGTATCACTAAGGTGACAGAAGTTGATTTCGGAGCATCATTTTTGAACAGGAGCTTCAACCGTTTTGTGGCAGATGAGAAATTTCCTAAGCCCCAGACCTGTCGATTTTGGTCAAAAATGAAAATTTCAAAAGTGCCCCAATTTCTGCTTTAAACTTCAGGTACTATCCCTAAATGTATCACTAAGGTGACAGAAGTTGATTTCGGAGCATCATTTTTGAACAGGAGCTTCATCCGTTTTGTGGCATATGAGAAATTCCCTAAACCCCGGACCTTTCGATTTTGGTCAAAAATGAAAATTTCAAAGGTGCCCCAATTTCTGCTTTATACTTTAGTTACTATCCCAAAATGTATCACTAAGGTTACAGGAGTTGATTTTGGAGCATCATTTTTGAACAGTAGCTTCAACCGTTTTGTGGCATATGAGAAATTCCCTAAGCCCCGGACCTGTCGATTTTGGTCAAAAATGAAAATTTCAAAAGTGCCCCAATTTCTGCTTTAAACTTTAGGTACTATCCCAAAATGTATCACTAAGGTGACAGAAGTTGCATTCGGAGCATCATTTTTGAACAGGAGCTTCATCCGTTTTGTGGCATATGAGAAATTCCCTAAGCCCCGGACCTGTCGATTTTGGTCAAAAATGAAAAAGGCAAAAGTGCCCCAATTTCTGCTTTAAACTTTAGGTACTATCCCAAAATGTATCACTAAGGTGACAGAAGTTGATTTCGGAGCATCATTTTTGAACAGGAGCTTCATCCGTTTTGTGGCAGATGAGAAATTCCCTAAGCCCCGGACCTGTCGATTTTGGTCAAAAATGAAAATTTCAAAGGTGCCCCAATTTCTGCTTTATACTTTAGGTACTATCCCAAAATGGTGACAGAAGTTGATTTCGGAGCATCATTTTTGAACAGGAGCTTCATCCGTTTTGTGGCATATGAGAAATTCCCTAAGCCCCGGACCTGTCGATTTTGGTCAAAAATGAAAATGGCAAAAGTGACCCAATTTCTGCTTTAAACTTTAGGTACTATCCCAAAATGTATCACTAAGGTGACAGAAGTTGATTTCGGAGCATCATTTTTGAACAGGAGCTTCAACCGTTTTGTGGCAGATGAGAAATTCCCTAAGCCCCGGACCTGTCGATTTTGGTCAAAAATGAAAATTTCAAAGGTGCCCCAATTTCTGCTTTAAACTTTAGGTACTATCCCAAAATGTATCACTAAGGTGACAGAAGTTGATTTCGGAGCATCATTTTTGAACAGGAGCTTCAACCGTTTTGTGGCATATGAGAAATTAACTAAGCCCTGGACCTCTCGATTTTGGTCAAAAATCAAAATTTCAAAGGTGCCCCAATTTCTGCTTTAAACTTTAGGTACTATCCCAAAATGTATCACTAAGGTGACAGAAGTTGATTTCGGAGCATCATTTTTGAACAGGAGCTTCAACCGTTTTGTGGCATATGAGAAATTCCCTAAGCCCCGGACCTGTTGATTTTGGTCAAAAATGAAAATTTCAAAGGTGCCCCAATTTCTGCTTTAAACTTTAGGTA
>NW_026968361.1:0-101193 GCF_028390025.1 Pseudophryne corroboree
TTAGTTACCATCCAAAATGAATCCCTGAGATGAAAAAAGTTGATTTCGGAGCATGATTTTTGAACAGGAGCTTCAAAGGTTTTGGGGCATATGAGAAATTCCCTAAGCCCCGGACCCATCGATTTTGGTCAAAAATTAAAATTTTAAAAGTGCCCCTATTTCTGCTTTAAACTTTAGTTACCATCCCAAAATGAATCCCTAAGATGAAAAAAGTTGATTTCGGAGCATGATTTTTGAACAGGAGCTTCAACGGTTTTGTGGCATATGAGAAATTCCCTAAGCCCCGGACCCATCGATTTTGGTCTAAAATGAAAATTTTAAAAGTGCCCCTATTTCTGCTTTAAACTTTAGTTACCATCCCAAAATGAATCCCTGAGATGAAAAAAGTTGATTTCAGAGCATGATTTGTGAACAGGAGATTCAACGGTTTTGGGGCATATGAGAAATTCCCTAAGCCCCGGACCCATCGATTTTGGTCAAAAATGAAAATTTTAAAAGTGCCCCTATTTCTGCTTTAAACTTTAGTTACCATCCCAAAATGAATCCCTGAGATGAAAAAAGTTGATTTCAGAGCATGATTTGTGAACAGGAGATTCAACGGTTTTGGGGCATATGAGAAATTCCCTAAGCCCCGGACCCATCGATTTTGGTCAAAAATGAAAATTTTAAAAGTGCCCCTATTTCTGCTTTAAACTTTAGTTACCATCCCAAAATGAATCCCTGAGATGAAAAAAGTTGATTTCGGAGCATGATTTTTGAACAGGAGCTTCAACGGTTTTGGGGCATATGAGAAATTCCCTAAGCCCCGGACCCATCGATTTTGGTCAAAATGAAAATTTTAAAAGTGCCCCTATTTCTGCTTTAAACTTTAGTTACCATCCCAAAATGAATCCCTGAGATGAAAAAAGTTGATTTCAGAGCATGATTTGTGAACAGGAGATTCAACGGTTTTGGGGCATATGAGAAATTCCCTAAGCCCCGGACCCATCGATTTTGGTCAATAAATGAAAATTTTAAAAGTGCCCCTATTTCTGCTTTAAACTTTATTTACCATCCCAAAATGAATCCCTGAGAGGAAAAAAGTTGATTTCGGACATGATTTTTGAACAGGAGCTTCAACGGTTTTGTGGCATATGAGAAATTCCGTGAGCACCGGACCCATCGATTTTGGTCAAAAATGAAAATTTTAAAAGTGCCCCTATTTCTGCTTTAAACTTTAGTTACCATCCCAAAATGAATCCCTGAGATGAAAAAAGTTGATTTCGGAGCATGATTTTTGAACAGGAGCTTCAAAGGTTTTGGGGCATATGAGAAATTCTCTAAGCCCCGGACCCATCGATTTTGGTCAAAAATGAAAATTTTAAAAGTGCCCCTATTTCTGCTTTAAACTTTAGTTACCATCTCCAAATGAATCCCTGAGATGAAAAAAGTTGATTTCGGATCATGATTTTTGAACAGGAGCTTCAACGGTTTTGTGGCATATGAGAAATTCCCTAAGCCCCGGACCCATCGATTTTGGTCAAAAATGAAAATTTTAAAAGTGCCCCTATTTCTGCTTTAAACTTTAGTTACCATCCCAAAATGAATCCCTGAGATGAAAAAAGTTGATTTCAGAGCATGATTTGTGAACAGGAGATTCAACGGTTTTGTGGCATATGAGAAATTCCCTAAGCCCCGGACCCATCGATTTTGGTCTAAAAATGAAAATTTTAAAAGTGCCCCTATTTCTGCTTTAAACTTTAGTTACCATCCCAAAATGAATCCCTGAGATGAAAAGAGTTGATTTCGGAGCATGAATTTAGAACAGGAGCTTCAACGGTTTTGTGGCATATGAGAAATTCCCTAAGCCCCGGACCCATCGATTTTGGTCAAAAATGAAAATTTTAAAAGTGCCCCTATTTCTGCTTTAAACTTTAGTTACCATCCCAAAATGAATCCCTGAGATGAAAAAAGTTGATTTCGGATCATGATTTTTGAACAGGAGCTTCAACGGTTTTGTGGCATATGAGAAATTCCCTAAGCCCCGGACCCATCGATTTTGGTCAAAAATTAAAATTTTAAAAGTGCCCCTATTTCTGCTTTAAACTTTAGTTACCATCCCAAAATGAATCCCTGAGAGGAAAAAAGTTTATTTCGGAGCATGATTTTTGAACAGGAGCTTCAACGGTTTTGTGGCATATGAGAAATTCCCTAAGCCCCGGACCCATCGATTCTGGTCAAAAATGAAAATTTTAAAAGTGCCCCTATTTCTGCTTTAAACTTTAGTTACCATCCCAAAATGAATCCCTAAGATGAAAAAAGTTGATTTCGGAGCATGATTTTTGAACAGGAGCTTCAACGGTTTTGTGGCATATGAGAAATTCCCTAAGCCCCGGACCCATCGATTTTGGTCTAAAATGAAAATTTTAAAAGTGCCCCTATTTCTGCTTTAAACTTTAGTTACCATCCCAAAATGAATCCCTGAGATGAAAAAAGTTGATTTCAGAGCATGATTTGTGAACAGGAGATTCAACGGTTTTGGGGCATATGAGAAATTCCCTAAGCCCCGGACCCATCGATTTTGGTCAAAAATGAAAATTTTAAAAGTGCCCCTATTTCTGCTTTAAACTTTAGTTACCATCCCAAAATGAATCCCTGAGATGAAAAAAGTTGATTTCAGAGCATGATTTGTGAACAGGAGATTCAACGGTTTTGGGGCATATGAGAAATTCCCTAAGCCCCGGACCCATCGATTTTGGTCAAAAATGAAAATTTTAAAAGTGCCCCTATTTCTGCTTTAAACTTTAGTTACCATCCCAAAATGAATCCCTGAGATGAAAAAAAGTTGATTTTGGAGCATGATTTTTGAACAGGAGCTTCAACGGTTTTGGGGCATATGAGAAATTCCCTAAGCCCCGGACCCATCGATTTTGGTCAAAAATGAAAATTTTAAAAGTGCCCCTATTTCTGCTTTAAACTTTAGTTACCATCCCAAAATGAATCCCTGAGATGAAAAAAGTTGATTTCAGAGCATGATTTGTGAACAGGAGATTCAACGGTTTTGGGGCATATGAGAAATTCCCTAAGCCCCGGACCCATCGATTTTGGTCAAAAATGAAAATTTTAAAAGTGCCCCTATTTCTGCTTTAAACTTTAGTTACCATCCCAAAATGAATCCCTGAGATGAAAAAAGTTGATTTCGGAGCATGATTTTTGAACAGGAGCTTCAACGGTTTTGGGGCATATGAGAAATTCCCTAAGCCCCGGACCCATCGATTTTGGTCAAAAATGAAAATTTTAAAAGTGCCCCTATTTCTGCTTTAAACTTTAGTTACCATCCCAAAATGAATCCCTGAGATGAAAAAAGTTGATTTCAGAGCATGATTTTTGAACAGGAGCTTCAATGGTTTTGGGGCATATGAGAAATTCCCTAAGCCCCGGACCCATCGATTTTGGTCAAAAATGAAAATTTTAAAAGTGCCCCTATTTCTGCTTTAAACTTTAGTTACCATCCCAAAATGAATCCCTGAGATGAAAAAAGTTGATTTCGGACATGATTTTTTAACAGGAGCTTCAACGGTTTTGTGGCATATGAGAAATTCCCTGAGCACCGGACCCATCGATTTTGGTCAAAAATAAAAATTTTAAAAGTGCCCCAATTTCTGCTTTAAACTTTAGTTACCGTCCCAAAATGAATACCTGAGATGAAAAAAGTTGATTTCGGAGCATGATTTTTGAACAGGAGCTTCAACGGTTTTGGGGCATATGAGAAATTCCCTAAGCCCCAGACCCATCGATTTTAGTCAAAAATGAAAATTGTAAAAGTGCCCCTATTTCTGCTTTAAACTTTAGTTACCATCCCAAAATGAATCCCTGAGATGAAAAAAGTTGATTTCGGAGCATGATTTTTGAACAGGAGCTTCAACGGTTTTGGGGCATATGAGAAATTCCCTAAGCCCCGGACCCATCGATTTTGGTCAAAAATGAAAATTTTAAAAGTGCCCCTATTTCTGCTTTAAACTTTAGTTACCATCTCCAAATGAATCCCTGAGATGAAAAAAGTTGATTTCGGATCATGATTTTTGAACAGGAGCTTCAACGGTTTTGTGGCATATGAGAAATTCCCTAAGCCCCGGACCCATCGATTTTGGTCAAAATGAAAATTTTAAAAGTGCCCCTATTTCTGCTTTAAACTTTAGTTACCATCCCAAAATGAATCCCTGAGATGAAAAAAGTTGATTTCGGAGCATGATTTTTGAACAGGAGCTTCAACGGTTTTGGGGCATATGAGAAATTCCCTAAGCCCCGGACCCATCGATTTTGGTCTAAAATGAAAATTTTAAAAGTGCCCCTATTTCTGCTTTAAACTTTAGTTACCATCCCAAAATGAATCCCTGAGATGAAAAAAGTTGATTTCAGAGCATGATTTGTGAACAGGAGATTCAACGGTTTTGGGGCATATGAGAAATTCCCTAAGCCCCGGACCCATCGATTTTGGTCAAAAATGAAAATTTTAAAAGTGCCCCTATTTCTGCTTTAAACTTTAGTTACCATCCCAAAATGAATCCCTGAGATGAAAAAAGTTGATTTCAGAGCATGATTTGTGAACAGGAGATTCAACGGTTTTGGGGCATATGAGAAATTCCCTAAGCCCCGGACCCATCGATTTTGGTCAAAAATGAAAATTTTAAAAGTGCCCCTATTTCTGCTTTAAACTTTAGTTACCATCCCAAAATGAATCCCTGAGATGAAAAAAGTTGATTTCGGAGCATGATTTTTGAACAGGAGCTTCAACGGTTTTGGGGCATATGAGAAATTCCCTAAGCCCCGGACCCATCGATTTTGGTCAAAAATGAAAATTTTAAAAGTGCCCCTATTTCTGCTTTAAACTTTAGTTACCATCCCAAAATGAATCCCTGAGATGAAAAAAGTTGATTTCAGAGCATGATTTGTGAACAGGAGATTCAACGGTTTTGGGGCATATGAGAAATTCCCTAAGCCCCGGACCCATCGATTTTGGTCAAAAATGAAAATTTTAAAAGTGCCCCTATTTCTGCTTTAAACTTTATTTACCATCCCAAAATGAATCCCTGAGAGGAAAAAAGTTGATTTCGGACATGATTTTTGAACAGGAGCTTCAACGGTTTTGTGGCATATGAGAAATTCCGTGAGCACCGGACCCATCGATTTTGGTCAAAAATGAAAATTTTAAAAGTGCCCCTATTTCTGCTTTAAACTTTAGTTACCATCCCAAAATGAATCCCTGAGATGAAAAAAGTTGATTTCGGAGCATGATTTTTGAACAGGAGCTTCAAAGGTTTTGGGGCATATGAGAAATTCTCTAAGCCCCGGACCCATCGATTTTGGTCTAAAATGAAAATTTTAAAAGTGCCCCTATTTCTGCTTTAAACTTTAGTTACCATCCCAAAATGAATCCCTGAGATGAAAAAAGTTGATTTCGGAGCATGATTTTTGAACAGGAGCTTCAACGGTTTTGTGGCATATGAGAAATTCCCTAAGCCCCGGACCCATCGATTCTGGTCAAAAATGAAAATTTTAAAAGTGCCCCTATTTCTGCTTTAAACTTTAGTTACCATCCCAAAATGAATCCCTAAGATGAAAAAAGTTGATTTCGGAGCATGATTTTTGAACAGGAGCTTCAACGGTTTTGTGGCATATGAGAAATTCCCTAAGCCTCGGACCCATCGATTTTGGTCAAAAATGAAAATTTTAAAAGTGCCCCTATTTCTGCTTTAAACTTTAGTTACCATCCCAAAATGAATCCCTGAGATGAAAAAAGTTGATTTCGGAGCATGATTTTTGAACAGGAGCTTCAACGGTTTTGGGGCATATGAGAAATTCCATAAGCCCCGGACCCATCGATTTTGGTCAAAAATGAAAATTTTAAAGGTGCCCCTATTTCTGCTTTAAACTTTAGTTACCATCCCAAAATGAATCCCTGAGATGAAAAAAGTTGATTTCGGAGCATGATTTTTGAACAGGAGCTTCAACGGTTTTGGGGCATATGAGAAATTCCCTAAGCCCCGGACCCATCGATTTTGGTCAAAAATGAAAATTTTAAAAGTGCCCCTATTTCTGCTTTAAACTTTAGTTACCATCCCAAAATGAATCCCTGAGATGAAAAAAGTTGATTTCGGATCATGATTTTTGAACAGGAGCTTCAACGGTTTTGTGGCATATGAGAAATTCCCTAAGCCCCGGACCCATCGATTTTGGTCAAAAATTAAAATTTTAAAAGTGCCCCTATTTCTGCTTTAAACTTTAGTTACCATCCCAAAATGAATCCCTGAGAGGAAAAAAGTTTATTTCGGAGCATGATTTTTGAACAGGAGCTTCAACGGTTTTGTGGCATATGAGAAATTCCCTAAGCCCCGGACCCATCGATTCTGGTCAAAAATGAAAATTTTAAAAGTGCCCCTATTTCTGCTTTAAACTTTAGTTACCATCCCAAAATGAATCCCTAAGATGAAAAAAGTTGATTTCGGAGCATGATTTTTGAACAGGAGCTTCAACGGTTTTGTGGCATATGAGAAATTCCCTAAGCCTCGGACCCATCGATTTTGGTCAAAAATGAAAATTTTAAAAGTGCCCCTATTACTGCTTTAAACTTTAGTTACCATCCCAAAATGAATCCCTGAGATGAAAAAAGTTGATTTCGGAGCATGATTTTTGAACAGGAGCTTCAACGGTTTTGGGGCATATGAGAAATTCCCTAAGCCCCGGACCCATCGATTTTGGTCAAAAATGAAAATTTTAAAAGTGCCCATATTTCTGCTTTAAACTTTAGTTACCATCCCAAAATGAATCCCTGAGATGAAAAAAGTTTATTTCGGAGCATGATTTTTGAACAGGAGCTTCAACGGTTTTGGGGCATATGAGAAATTCCCTAAGCCCCAGACCCATCGATTTTGGTCAAAAATGAAAATTTTAAAAGTGCCCCTATTTCTGCTTTAAACTTTAGTTACCATCCCAAAATGAATCCCTGAGATGAAAAAAGTTGTTTTCGGAGCATGATTTTTGAACAGGAGCTTCAACGGTTTTGTGGCATATGAGAAATTCCCTAAGCCCCGGACCCATCGATTTTGGTCAAAAATGAAAATTTTAAAAGTGCCCCTATTTCTGCTTTAAACTTTAGTTACCATCCCAAAATGAATCCCTGAGATGAAAAAAGTTGATTTCGGAGCATGATTTTTGAACAGGAGCTTCAACGGTTTTGTGGCATATGAGAAATTCCCTAAGCCTCGGACCCATCGATTTTGGTCAAAAATGAAAATTTTAAAAGTGCCCCTATTTCTGCTTTAAACTTTAGTTACCATCCCAAAATGAATCCCTGAGATGAAAAAAGTTGATTTCGGAGCATGATTTTTGAACAGGAGCTTCAACGGTTTTGTGGCATATGAGAAATTCCCTAAGCCCCGGACCCATCGATATTGGTCAAAAATGAAAATTTTAAAAGTTCCCCTATTTCTGCTTTAAACTTTAGTTACCATCCCAAAATGAATCCCTGAGATGAAAAAAGTTGATTTCGGAGCATGATTTTTGAACAGGAGCTTCAACGGATTTGGGGCATATGAGAAATTCCCTAAGCCCCGGACCCATCGATTTTGGTCAAAAATGAAAATTTTAAAAGTGCCCATATTTCTGCTTTAAACTTTAGTTACCATCCCAAAATGAATCCCTGAGATGAAAAAAGTTTATTTCGGAGCATGATTTTTGAACAGGAGCTTCAACGGTTTTGGGGCATATGAGAAATTCCCTAAGCCCCAGACCCATCGATTTTGGTCAAAAATGAAAATTTTAAAAGTGCCCCTATTTCTGCTTTAAACTTTAGTTACCATCCCAAAATGAATCCCTGAGATGAAAAAAGTTGTTTTCGGAGCATGATTTTTGAACAGGAGCTTCAACGGTTTTGTGGCATATGAGAAATTCCCTAAGCCCCGGACCCATCGATTTTGGTCAAAAATGAAAATTTTAAAAGTGCCCCTATTTCTGCTTTAAACTTTAGTTACCATCCCAAAATGAATCCCTGAGATGAAAAAAGTTGATTTCGGAGCATGATTTTTGAACAGGAGCTTCAACGGTTTTGTGGCATATGAGAAATTCCCTAAGCCTCGGACCCATCGATTTTGGTCAAAAATGAAAATTTTAAAAGTGCCCCTATTTCTGCTTTAAACTTTAGTTACCATCCCAAAATGAATCCCTGAGATGAAAAAAGTTGATTTCGGAGCATGATTTTTGAACAGGAGCTTCAACGGTTTTGTGGCATATGAGAAATTCCCTAAGCCCCGGACCCATCGATATTGGTCAAAAATGAAAATTTTAAAAGTTCCCCTATTTCTGCTTTAAACTTTAGTTACCATCCCAAAATGAATCCCTGAGATGAAAAAAGTTGATTTCGGAGCATGATTTTTGAACAGGAGCTTCAACGGATTTGGGGCATATGAGAAATTCCCTAAGCCCCGGACCCATCGATTTTGGTCAAAAATGAAAATTTTAAAAGTGCCCCTATTTCTGCTTTAAACTTTAGTTACCATCCCAAAATGAATCCCTGAGATGAAAAAAGTTGATTTCGGAGCATGATTTTTGAACAGGAGCTTCAACGGATTTGGGGCATATGAGAAATTCCCTAAGCCCCGGACCCATCGATTTTGGTCAAAAATGAAAATTTTAAAAGTGCCCCTATTTCTGCTTTATACTTTAGTTACCATCCCAAAATGAATCCCTGAGATGAAAAAAGTTGATTTCGGAGCATGATTTTTTAACAGGAGCTTCAACGGTTTTGGGGCATATGAGAAATTCCATAAGCCCCGGACCCATCGATTTTGGTCAAAAATGAAAATTTTAAAAGTGCCCCTATTTCTGCTTTAAACTTTAGTTACCATCCCAAAATGAATCCCTGAGATGAAAAAAGTTGATTTCAGAGCATGATTTGTGAACAGGAGCTTCAACGGTTTTGGGGCATATGAGAAATTCCCTAAGCCCCGGACCCATCGATTTTGGTCAAAAATGAAAATTTTAAAAGTGCCCCTATTTCTGCTTTAAACTTTAGTTACCATCCCAAAATGAATCCCTAAGATGAAAAAAGTTGATTTTGGACATGATTTTTGAACAGGAGCTTCAACGGTTTTGTGGCATATGAGAAATTCCCTGAGCACCGGACCCATCGATTTTGGTCAAAAATAAAAATTTTAAAAGTGCCCCTATTTCTGCTTTAAACTTTAGTTACCGTCCCAAAATGAATACCTGAGATGAAAAAAGTTGATTTCGGAGCATGATTTTTGAACAGGAGCTTCAACGGTTTTGGGGCATATGAGAAATTCCCTAAGCCCCGGACCCATCGATTTTGGTCAAAAATGAAAATTTTAAAAGTGCCCCTATTTCTGCTTTAAACTTTAGTTACCATCTCCAAATGAATCCCTGAGATGAAAAAAGTTGATTTCGGATCATGATTTTTGAACAGGAGCTTCAACGGTTTTGTGGCATATGAGAAATTCCCTAAGCCCCGGACCCATCGATTTTGGTCAAAAATGAAAATTTTAAAAGTGCCCCTATTTCTGCTTTAAACTTTAGTTACCATCCCAAAATGAATCCCTGAGATGAAAAGAGTTGATTTCGGAGCATGAATTTAGAACAGGAGCTTCAACGGTTTTGTGGCATATGAGAAATTCCCTAAGCCCCGGACCCATCGATTTTGGTCAAAAATGAAAATTTTAAAAGTGCCCCTATTTCTGCTTTAAACTTTAGTTACCATCCCAAAATGAATCCCTGAGATGAAAAAAGTTGATTTCAGAGCATGATTTGTGAACAGGAGATTCAACGGTTTTGGGGCATATGAGAAATTCCCTAAGCCCCGGACCCATCGATTTTGGTCAAAAATGAAAATTTTAAAAGTGCCCCTATTTCTGCTTTAAACTTTATTTACCATCCCAAAATGAATCCCTGAGAGGAAAAAAGTTGATTTCGGACATGATTTTTGAACAGGAGCTTCAACGGTTTTGTGGCATATGAGAAATTCCGTGAGCACCGGACCCATCGATTTTGGTCAAAAATGAAAATTTTAAAAGTGCCCCTATTTCTGCTTTAAACTTTAGTTACCATCCCAAAATGAATCCCTGAGATGAAAAAAGTTGATTTCGGAGCATGATTTTTGAACAGGAGCTTCAAAGGTTTTGGGGCATATGAGAAATTCCCTAAGCCCCGGACCCATCGATTTTGGTCAAAAATGAAAATTTTAAAAGTGCCCCTATTTCTGCTTTAAACTTTAGTTACCATCCCAAAATGAATCCCTGAGATGAAAAAAGTTGATTTCGGAGCATGATTTTTGAACAGGAGCTTCAACGGTTTTGGGGCATATGAGAAATTCCCTAAGCCCCGGACCCATCGATTTTGGTCAAAAATGAAAATTTTAAAAGTGCCCCTATTTCTGCTTTAAACTTTAGTTACCATCCCAAAATGAATCCCTGAGATGAAAAAAGTTGATTTCAGAGCATGATTTGTGAACAGGAGCTTCAACGGTTTTGGGGCATATGAGAAATTCCCTAAGCCCCGGACCCATCGATTTTGGTCAAAAATGAAAATTTTAAAAGTGCCCCTATTTCTGCTTTAAACTTTAGTTACCATCCCAAAATGAATCCCTGAGATGAAAAAAGTTGATTTCGGAGCATGATTTTTGAACAGGAGCTTCAACGGTTTTGTGGCATATGAGAAATTCCCTGAGCCCCAGACCCATCGATTTTAGTCAAAAATGAAAATTTTAAAAGTGCCCCTATTTCTGCTTTAAACTTTAGTTACCATCCCAAAATGAATCCCTGAGATGAAAAAAGTTGATTTCAGAGCATGATTTGTGAACAGGAGATTCAACGGTTTTGGGGCATATGAGAAATTCCCTAAGCCCCGGACCCATCGATTTTGGTCAAATATGAAAATTTTAAAAGTGCCCCTATTTCTGCTTTAAACTTTAGTTACCATCCCAAAATGAATCCCTGAGATGAAAAAAGTTGATTTCAGAGCATGATTTGTGAACAGGAGATTCAACGGTTTTGGGGCATATGAGAAATTCCCTAAGCCCCGGACCCATCGATTTTGGTCAAAAATGAAAATTTTAAATGTGCCCCTATTTCTGCTTTAAACTTTAGTTACCATCCCAAAATGAATCCCTGAGATGAAAAAAGTTGATTTCGGAGCATGATTTTTGAACAGGAGCTTCAAAGGTTTTGGGGCATATGAGAAATTCCCTAAGCCCCGGACCCATCGATTTTGGTCAAAAATTAAAATTTTAAAAGTGCCCCTATTTCTGCTTTAAACTTTAGTTACCATCCCAAAATGAATCCCTGAGATGAAAAAAGTTGATTTCAGAGCATGATTTGTGAACAGGAGCTTCAACGGTTTTGGGGCATATGAGAAATTCCCTAAGCCCCGGACCCATCGATTTTGGTCAAAAATGAAAATTTTAAAAGTGCCCCTATTTCTGCTTTAAACTTTAGTTACCATCCCAAAATGAATCCCTGAGATGAAAAAAGTTGATTTTGGACATGATTTTTGAACAGGAGCTTCAACGGTTTTGTGGCATATGAGAAATTCCCTAAGCCCCGGACCCATCGATTTTGGTCAAAAATTAAAATTTTAAAAGTGCCCCTATTTCTGCTTTAAACTTTAGTTACCATCTCCAAATGAATCCCTGAGATGAAAAAAGTTGATTTCGGATCATGATTTTTGAACAGGAGCTTCAACGGTTTTGTGGCATATGAGAAATTCCCTAAGCCCCGGACCCATCGATTTTGGTCAAAAATTAAAATTTTAAAAGTGCCCCTATTTCTGCTTTAAACTTTAGTTACCATCCCAAAATGAATCCCTGAGATGAAAAAAGTTGATTTCAGAGCATGATTTGTGAACAGGAGATTCAACGGTTTTGGGGCATATGAGAGATTCCCTAAGCCCCGGACCCATCGATTTTGGTCAAATATGAAAATTTTAAAAGTGCCCCTATTTCTGCTTTAAACTTTAGTTACCATCCCAAAATGAATCCCTGAGATGAAAAAAGTTGATTTCAGAGCATGATTTGTGAACAGGAGATTCAACGGTTTTGGGGCATATGAGAAATTCCCTAAGCCCCGGACCCATCGATTTTGGTCAAAAATGAAAATTTTAAATGTGCCCCTATTTCTGCTTTAAACTTTAGTTACCATCCCAAAATGAATCCCTGAGATGAAAAAAGTTGATTTCGGAGCATGATTTTTGAACAGGAGCTTCAAAGGTTTTGGGGCATATGAGAAATTCCCTAAGCCCCGGACCCATCGATTTTGGTCAAAAATTAAAATTTTAAAAGTGCCCCTATTTCTGCTTTAAACTTTAGTTACCATCCCAAAATGAATCCCTAAGATGAAAAAAGTTGATTTCGGAGCATGATTTTTGAACAGGAGCTTCAACGGTTTTGTGGCATATGAGAAATTCCCTAAGCCCCGGACCCATCGATTTTGGTCTAAAATGAAAATTTTAAAAGTGCCCCTATTTCTGCTTTAAACTTTAGTTACCATCCCAAAATGAATCCCTGAGATGAAAAAAGTTGATTTCAGAGCATGATTTGTGAACAGGAGATTCAACGGTTTTGGGGCATATGAGAAATTCCCTAAGCCCCGGACCCATCGATTTTGGTCAAAAATGAAAATTTTAAAAGTGCCCCTATTTCTGCTTTAAACTTTAGTTACCATCCCAAAATGAATCCCTGAGATGAAAAAAGTTGATTTCAGAGCATGATTTGTGAACAGGAGATTCAACGGTTTTGGGGCATATGAGAAATTCCCTAAGCCCCGGACCCATCGATTTTGGTCAAAAATGAAAATTTTAAAAGTGCCCCTATTTCTGCTTTAAACTTTAGTTACCATCCCAAAATGAATCCCTGAGATGAAAAAAGTTGATTTCGGAGCATGATTTTTGAACAGGAGCTTCAACGGTTTTGGGGCATATGAGAAATTCCCTAAGCCCCGGACCCATCGATTTTGGTCAAAAATGAAAATTTTAAAAGTGCCCCTATTTCTGCTTTAAACTTTAGTTACCATCCCAAAATGAATCCCTGAGATGAAAAAAGTTGATTTCAGAGCATGATTTGTGAACAGGAGATTCAACGGTTTTGGGGCATATGAGAAATTCCCTAAGCCCCGGACCCATCGATTTTGGTCAAAAATGAAAATTTTAAAAGTGCCCCTATTTCTGCTTTAAACTTTATTTACCATCCCAAAATGAATCCCTGAGAGGAAAAAAGTTGATTTCGGACATGATTTTTGAACAGGAGCTTCAACGGTTTTGTGGCATATGAGAAATTCCGTGAGCACCGGACCCATCGATTTTGGTCAAAAATGAAAATTTTAAAAGTGCCCCTATTTCTGCTTTAAACTTTAGTTACCATCCCAAAATGAATCCCTGAGATGAAAAAAGTTGATTTCGGAGCATGATTTTTGAACAGGAGCTTCAAAGGTTTTGGGGCATATGAGAAATTCTCTAAGCCCCGGACCCATCGATTTTGGTCAAAAATGAAAATTTTAAAAGTGCCCCTATTTCTGCTTTAAACTTTAGTTACCATCTCCAAATGAATCCCTGAGATGAAAAAAGTTGATTTCGGATCATGATTTTTGAACAGGAGCTTCAACGGTTTTGTGGCATATGAGAAATTCCCTAAGCCCCGGACCCATCGATTTTGGTCAAAAATGAAAATTTTAAAAGTGCCCCTATTTCTGCTTTAAACTTTAGTTACCATCCCAAAATGAATCCCTGAGATGAAAAAAGTTGATTTCAGAGCATGATTTGTGAACAGGAGATTCAACGGTTTTGTGGCATATGAGAAATTCCCTAAGCCCCGGACCCATCGATTTTGGTCTAAAATGAAAATTTTAAAAGTGCCCCTATTTCTGCTTTAAACTTTAGTTACCATCCCAAAATGAATCCCTGAGATGAAAAGAGTTGATTTCGGAGCATGAATTTAGAACAGGAGCTTCAACGGTTTTGTGGCATATGAGAAATTCCCTAAGCCCCGGACCCATCGATTTTGGTCAAAAATGAAAATTTTAAAAGTGCCCCTATTTCTGCTTTAAACTTTAGTTACCATCCCAAAATGAATCCCTGAGATGAAAAAAGTTGATTTCGGATCATGATTTTTGAACAGGAGCTTCAACGGTTTTGTGGCATATGAGAAATTCCCTAAGCCCCGGACCCATCGATTTTGGTCAAAAATTAAAATTTTAAAAGTGCCCCTATTTCTGCTTTAAACTTTAGTTACCATCCCAAAATGAATCCCTGAGAGGAAAAAAGTTTATTTCGGAGCATGATTTTTGAACAGGAGCTTCAACGGTTTTGTGGCATATGAGAAATTCCCTAAGCCCCGGACCCATCGATTCTGGTCAAAAATGAAAATTTTAAAAGTGCCCCTATTTCTGCTTTAAACTTTAGTTACCATCCCAAAATGAATCCCTAAGATGAAAAAAGTTGATTTCGGAGCATGATTTTTGAACAGGAGCTTCAACGGTTTTGTGGCATATGAGAAATTCCCTAAGCCCCGGACCCATCGATTTTGGTCTAAAATGAAAATTTTAAAAGTGCCCCTATTTCTGCTTTAAACTTTAGTTACCATCCCAAAATGAATCCCTGAGATGAAAAAAGTTGATTTCAGAGCATGATTTGTGAACAGGAGATTCAACGGTTTTGGGGCATATGAGAAATTCCCTAAGCCCCGGACCCATCGATTTTGGTCAAAAATGAAAATTTTAAAAGTGCCCCTATTTCTGCTTTAAACTTTAGTTACCATCCCAAAATGAATCCCTGAGATGAAAAAAGTTGATTTCAGAGCATGATTTGTGAACAGGAGATTCAACGGTTTTGGGGCATATGAGAAATTCCCTAAGCCCCGGACCCATCGATTTTGGTCAAAAATGAAAATTTTAAAAGTGCCCCTATTTCTGCTTTAAACTTTAGTTACCATCCCAAAATGAATCCCTGAGATGAAAAAAGTTGATTTTGGAGCATGATTTTTGAACAGGAGCTTCAACGGTTTTGGGGCATATGAGAAATTCCCTAAGCCCCGGACCCATCGATTTTGGTCAAAAATGAAAATTTTAAAAGTGCCCCTATTTCTGCTTTAAACTTTAGTTACCATCCCAAAATGAATCCCTGAGATGAAAAAAGTTGATTTCAGAGCATGATTTGTGAACAGGAGATTCAACGGTTTTGGGGCATATGAGAAATTCCCTAAGCCCCGGACCCATCGATTTTGGTCAAAAATGAAAATTTTAAAAGTGCCCCTATTTCTGCTTTAAACTTTAGTTACCATCCCAAAATGAATCCCTGAGATGAAAAAAGTTGATTTCGGAGCATGATTTTTGAACAGGAGCTTCAACGGTTTTGGGGCATATGAGAAATTCCCTAAGCCCCGGACCCATCGATTTTGGTCAAAAATGAAAATTTTAAAAGTGCCCCTATTTCTGCTTTAAACTTTAGTTACCATCCCAAAATGAATCCCTGAGATGAAAAAAGTTGATTTCAGAGCATGATTTTTGAACAGGAGCTTCAACGGTTTTGGGGCATATGAGAAATTCCCTAAGCCCCGGACCCATCGATTTTGGTCAAAAATGAAAATTTTAAAAGTGCCCCTATTTCTGCTTTAAACTTTAGTTACCATCCCAAAATGAATCCCTGAGATGAAAAAAGTTGATTTCGGACATGATTTTTTAACAGGAGCTTCAACGGTTTTGTGGCATATGAGAAATTCCCTGAGCACCGGACCCATCGATTTTGGTCAAAAATAAAAATTTTAAAAGTGCCCCAATTTCTGCTTTAAACTTTAGTTACCGTCCCAAAATGAATACCTGAGATGAAAAAAGTTGATTTCGGAGCATGATTTTTGAACAGGAGCTTCAACGGTTTTGGGGCATATGAGAAATTCCCTAAGCCCCAGACCCATCGATTTTAGTCAAAAATGAAAATTGTAAAAGTGCCCCTATTTCTGCTTTAAACTTTAGTTACCATCCCAAAATGAATCCCTGAGATGAAAAAAGTTGATTTCGGAGCATGATTTTTGAACAGGAGCTTCAACGGTTTTGGGGCATATGAGAAATTCCCTAAGCCCCGGACCCATCGATTTTGGTCAAAAATGAAAATTTTAAAAGTGCCCCTATTTCTGCTTTAAACTTTAGTTACCATCTCCAAATGAATCCCTGAGATGAAAAAAGTTGATTTCGGATCATGATTTTTGAACAGGAGCTTCAACGGTTTTGTGGCATATGAGAAATTCCCTAAGCCCCGGACCCATCGATTTTGGTCAAAATGAAAATTTTAAAAGTGCCCCTATTTCTGCTTTAAACTTTAGTTACCATCCCAAAATGAATCCCTGAGATGAAAAAAGTTGATTTCGGAGCATGATTTTTGAACAGGAGCTTCAACGGTTTTGGGGCATATGAGAAATTCCCTAAGCCCCGGACCCATCGATTTTGGTCTAAAATGAAAATTTTAAAAGTGCCCCTATTTCTGCTTTAAACTTTAGTTACCATCCCAAAATGAATCCCTGAGATGAAAAAAGTTGATTTCAGAGCATGATTTGTGAACAGGAGATTCAACGGTTTTGGGGCATATGAGAAATTCCCTAAGCCCCGGACCCATCGATTTTGGTCAAAAATGAAAATTTTAAAAGTGCCCCTATTTCTGCTTTAAACTTTAGTTACCATCCCAAAATGAATCCCTGAGATGAAAAAAGTTGATTTCAGAGCATGATTTGTGAACAGGAGATTCAACGGTTTTGGGGCATATGAGAAATTCCCTAAGCCCCGGACCCATCGATTTTGGTCAAAAATGAAAATTTTAAAAGTGCCCCTATTTCTGCTTTAAACTTTAGTTACCATCCCAAAATGAATCCCTGAGATGAAAAAAGTTGATTTCGGAGCATGATTTTTGAACAGGAGCTTCAACGGTTTTGGGGCATATGAGAAATTCCCTAAGCCCCGGACCCATCGATTTTGGTCAAAAATGAAAATTTTAAAAGTGCCCCTATTTCTGCTTTAAACTTTAGTTACCATCCCAAAATGAATCCCTGAGATGAAAAAAGTTGATTTCAGAGCATGATTTGTGAACAGGAGATTCAACGGTTTTGGGGCATATGAGAAATTCCCTAAGCCCCGGACCCATCGATTTTGGTCAAAAATGAAAATTTTAAAAGTGCCCCTATTTCTGCTTTAAACTTTATTTACCATCCCAAAATGAATCCCTGAGAGGAAAAAAGTTGATTTCGGACATGATTTTTGAACAGGAGCTTCAACGGTTTTGTGGCATATGAGAAATTCCGTGAGCACCGGACCCATCGATTTTGGTCAAAAATGAAAATTTTAAAAGTGCCCCTATTTCTGCTTTAAACTTTAGTTACCATCCCAAAATGAATCCCTGAGATGAAAAAAGTTGATTTCGGAGCATGATTTTTGAACAGGAGCTTCAAAGGTTTTGGGGCATATGAGAAATTCTCTAAGCCCCGGACCCATCGATTTTGGTCAAAAATGAAAATTTTAAAAGTGCCCCTATTTCTGCTTTAAACTTTAGTTACCATCTCCAAATGAATCCCTGAGATGAAAAAAGTTGATTTCGGATCATGATTTTTGAACAGGAGCTTCAACGGTTTTGTGGCATATGAGAAATTCCCTAAGCCCCCCGGACCCATCGATTTTGGTCAAAAATGAAAATTTTAAAAGTGCCCCTATTTCTGCTTTAAACTTTAGTTACCATCCCAAAATGAATCCCTGAGATGAAAAAAGTTGATTTCAGAGCATGATTTGTGAACAGGAGATTCAACGGTTTTGTGGCATATGAGAAATTCCCTAAGCCCCGGACCCATCGATTTTGGTCTAAAATGAAAATTTTAAAAGTGCCCCTATTTCTGCTTTAAACTTTAGTTACCATCCCAAAATGAATCCCTGAGATGAAAAGAGTTGATTTCGGAGCATGAATTTAGAACAGGAGCTTCAACGGTTTTGTGGCATATGAGAAATTCCCTAAGCCCCGGACCCATCGATTTTGGTCAAAAATGAAAATTTTAAAAGTGCCCCTATTTCTGCTTTAAACTTTAGTTACCATCCCAAAATGAATCCCTGAGATGAAAAAAGTTGATTTCGGATCATGATTTTTGAACAGGAGCTTCAACGGTTTTGTGGCATATGAGAAATTCCCTAAGCCCCGGACCCATCGATTTTGGTCAAAAATTAAAATTTTAAAAGTGCCCCTATTTCTGCTTTAAACTTTAGTTACCATCCCAAAATGAATCCCTGAGAGGAAAAAAGTTTATTTCGGAGCATGATTTTTGAACAGGAGCTTCAACGGTTTTGTGGCATATGAGAAATTCCCTAAGCCCCGGACCCATCGATTCTGGTCAAAAATGAAAATTTTAAAAGTGCCCCTATTTCTGCTTTAAACTTTAGTTACCATCCCAAAATGAATCCCTAAGATGAAAAAAGTTGATTTCGGAGCATGATTTTTGAACAGGAGCTTCAACGGTTTTGTGGCATATGAGAAATTCCCTAAGCCCCGGACCCATCGATTTTGGTCTAAAATGAAAATTTTAAAAGTGCCCCTATTTCTGCTTTAAACTTTAGTTACCATCCCAAAATGAATCCCTGAGATGAAAAAAGTTGATTTCAGAGCATGATTTGTGAACAGGAGATTCAACGGTTTTGGGGCATATGAGAAATTCCCTAAGCCCCGGACCCATCGATTTTGGTCAAAAATGAAAATTTTAAAAGTGCCCCTATTTCTGCTTTAAACTTTAGTTACCATCCCAAAATGAATCCCTGAGATGAAAAAAGTTGATTTCAGAGCATGATTTGTGAACAGGAGATTCAACGGTTTTGGGGCATATGAGAAATTCCCTAAGCCCCGGACCCATCGATTTTGGTCAAAAATGAAAATTTTAAAAGTGCCCCTATTTCTGCTTTAAACTTTAGTTACCATCCCAAAATGAATCCCTGAGATGAAAAAAGTTGATTTTGGAGCATGATTTTTGAACAGGAGCTTCAACGGTTTTGGGGCATATGAGAAATTCCCTAAGCCCCGGACCCATCGATTTTGGTCAAAAATGAAAATTTTAAAAGTGCCCCTATTTCTGCTTTAAACTTTAGTTACCATCCCAAAATGAATCCCTGAGATGAAAAAAGTTGATTTCAGAGCATGATTTGTGAACAGGAGATTCAACGGTTTTGGGGCATATGAGAAATTCCCTAAGCCCCGGACCCATCGATTTTGGTCAAAAATGAAAATTTTAAAAGTGCCCCTATTTCTGCTTTAAACTTTAGTTACCATCCCAAAATGAATCCCTGAGATGAAAAAAGTTGATTTCGGAGCATGATTTTTGAACAGGAGCTTCAACGGTTTTGGGGCATATGAGAAATTCCCTAAGCCCCGGACCCATCGATTTTGGTCAAAAATGAAAATTTTAAAAGTGCCCCTATTTCTGCTTTAAACTTTAGTTACCATCCCAAAATGAATCCCTGAGATGAAAAAAGTTGATTTCAGAGCATGATTTTTGAACAGGAGCTTCAACGGTTTTGGGGCATATGAGAAATTCCCTAAGCCCCGGACCCATCGATTTTGGTCAAAAATGAAAATTTTAAAAGTGCCCCTATTTCTGCTTTAAACTTTAGTTACCATCCCAAAATGAATCCCTGAGATGAAAAAAGTTGATTTCGGACATGATTTTTTAACAGGAGCTTCAACGGTTTTGTGGCATATGAGAAATTCCCTGAGCACCGGACCCATCGATTTTGGTCAAAAATAAAAATTTTAAAAGTGCCCCAATTTCTGCTTTAAACTTTAGTTACCGTCCCAAAATGAATACCTGAGATGAAAAAAGTTGATTTCGGAGCATGATTTTTGAACAGGAGCTTCAACGGTTTTGGGGCATATGAGAAATTCCCTAAGCCCCAGACCCATCGATTTTAGTCAAAAATGAAAATTGTAAAAGTGCCCCTATTTCTGCTTTAAACTTTAGTTACCATCCCAAAATGAATCCCTGAGATGAAAAAAGTTGATTTCGGAGCATGATTTTTGAACAGGAGCTTCAACGGTTTTGGGGCATATGAGAAATTCCCTAAGCCCCGGACCCATCGATTTTGGTCAAAAATGAAAATTTTAAAAGTGCCCCTATTTCTGCTTTAAACTTTAGTTACCATCTCCAAATGAATCCCTGAGATGAAAAAAGTTGATTTCGGATCATGATTTTTGAACAGGAGCTTCAACGGTTTTGTGGCATATGAGAAATTCCCTAAGCCCCGGACCCATCGATTTTGGTCAAAATGAAAATTTTAAAAGTGCCCCTATTTCTGCTTTAAACTTTAGTTACCATCCCAAAATGAATCCCTGAGATGAAAAAAGTTGATTTCGGAGCATGATTTTTGAACAGGAGCTTCAACGGTTTTGGGGCATATGGGAAATTCCCTAAGCCCCGGACCCATCGATTTTGGTCAAAAATGAAAATTTTAAAAGTGCCCCTATTTCTGCTTTAAACTTTAGTTACCATCCCAAAATGAATCCCTGAGATGAAAAAAGTTGATTTCGGAGCATGATTTTTGAACAGGAGCTTCAACGGTTTTGTGGCATATGAGAAATTCCCTGAGCCCCAGACCCATCGATTTTAGTCAAAAATGAAAATTGTAAAAGTGCCCCTATTTCTGCTTTAAACTTTAGTTACCATCCCAAAATGATTCCCTGAGATGAAAAAAGTTGATTTCGGAGCATGATTTTTGAACAGGAGCTTCAACGGTTTTGGGGCATATGAGAAATTCCCTAAGCCCCGGACCCATCGATTTTGGTCAAAAATGAAAATTTTAAAAGTGCCCCTATTTCTGCTTTAAACTTTAGTTACCATCTCCAAATGAATCCCTGAGATGAAAAAAGTTGATTTCGGATCATGATTTTTGAACAGGAGCTTCAACGGTTTTGTGGCATATGAGAAATTCCCTAAGCCCCGGACCCATCGATTTTGGTCAAAATGAAAATTTTAAAAGTGCCCCTATTTCTGCTTTAAACTTTAGTTACCATCCCAAAATGAATCCCTGAGATGAAAAAAGTTGATTTCGGAGCATGATTTTTGAACAGGAGCTTCAACGGTTTTGGGGCATATGGGAAATTCCCTAAGCCCCGGACCCATCGATTTTGGTCAAAAATGAAAATTTTAAAAGTGCCCCTATTTCTGCTTTAAACTTTAGTTACCATCCCAAAATGAATCCCTGAGATGAAAAAAGTTGATTTCGGAGCATGATTTTTGAACAGGAGCTTCAACGGTTTTTTGGCATATGAGAAATTCCCTGAGCCCCAGACCCATCGATTTTAGTCAAAAATGAAAATTGTAAAAGTGCCCCTATTTCTGCTTTAAACTTTAGTTACCATCCCAAAATGATTCCCTGAGATGAAAAAAGTTGATTTCGGAGCATGATTTTTGAACAGGAGCTTCAACGGTTTTGGGGCATATGAGAAATTCCCTAAGCCCCGGACCCATCGATTTTGGTCAAAAATGAAAATTTTAAAAGTGCCCCTATTTCTGCTTTAAACTTTAGTTACCATCTCCAAATGAATCCCTGAGATGAAAAAAGTTGATTTCGGATCATGATTTTTGAACAGGAGCTTCAACGGTTTTGTGGCATATGAGAAATTCCCTAAGCCCCGGACCCATCGATTCTGGTCAAAAATGAAAATTTTAAAAGTGCCCCTATTTCTGCTTTAAACTTTAGTTACCATCCCAAAATGAATCCCTAAGATGAAAAAAGTTGATTTCGGAGCATGATTTTTGAACAGGAGCTTCAACGGTTTTGTGGCATATGAGAAATTCCCTAAGCCCCGGACCCATCGATTTTGGTCTAAAATGAAAATTTTAAAAGTGCCCCTATTTCTGCTTTAAACTTTAGTTACCATCCCAAAATGAATCCCTGAGATGAAAAAAGTTGATTTCAGAGCATGATTTGTGAACAGGAGATTCAACGGTTTTGGGGCATATGAGAAATTCCCTAAGCCCCGGACCCATCGATTTTGGTCAAATATGAAAATTTTAAAAGTGCCCCTATTTCTGCTTTAAACTTTAGTTACCATCCCAAAATGAATCCCTGAGATGAAAAAAGTTGATTTCAGAGCATGATTTGTGAACAGGAGATTCAACGGTTTTGGGGCATATGAGAAATTCCCTAAGCCCCGGACCCATCGATTTTGGTCAAAAATGAAAATTTTAAAAGTGCCCCTATTTCTGCTTTAAACTTTAGTTACCATCCCAAAATGAATCCCTGAGATGAAAAAAGTTGATTTCGGAGCATGATTTTTGAACAGGAGCTTCAAAGGTTTTGGGGCATATGAGAAATTCCCTAAGCCCCGGACCCATCGATTTTGGTCAAAAATGAAAATATTAAAAGTGCCCCTATTTCTGCTTTAAACTTTAGTTACCATCCCAAAATGAATCCCTGAGATGAAAAAAGTTGATTTCGGAGCATGATTTTTGAACAGGAGCTTCAACGGTTTTGGGGCATATGAGAAATTCCCTAAGCCCCGGACCCATCGATTTTGGTCAAAAATGAAAATTTTAAAAGTGCCCCTATTTCTGCTTTAAACTTTAGTTACCATCCCAAAATGAATCCCTGAGATGAAAAAAGTTGATTTCAGAGCATGATTTTTGAACAGGAGCTTCAACGGTTTTGGGGCATATGAGAAATTCCCTAAGCCCCGGACCCATCGATTTTGGTCAAAAATGAAAATTTTAAAAGTGCCCCTATTTCTGCTTTAAACTTTAGTTACCATCCCAAAATGAATCCCTGAGATGAAAAAAGTTGATTTCGGACATGATTTTTGAACAGGAGCTTCAACGGTTTTGTGGCATATGAGAAATTCCCTGAGCACCGGACCCATCGATTTTGGTCAAAAATAAAAAATTTAAAAGTGCCCCTATTTCTGCTTTAAACTTTAGTTACCGTCCCAAAATGAATACCTGAGATGAAAAAAGTTGATTTCGGAGCATGATTTTTGAACAGGAGCTTCAACGGTTTTGGGGCATATGAGAAATTTCCTGAGCCCCAGACCCATCGATTTTAGTCAAAAATGAAAATTGTAAAAGTGCCCCTATTTCTGCTTTAAACTTTAGTTACCATCCCAAAATGAATCCCTGAGATGAAAAAAGTTGATTTCGGAGCATGATTTTTGAACAGGAGCTTCAACGGTTTTGGGGCATATGAGAAATTCCCTAAGCCCCGGACCCATCGATTTTGGTCAAAAATGAAAATTTTAAAAGTGCCCCTATTTCTGCTTTAAACTTTAGTTACCATCTCCAAATGAATCCCTGAGATGAAAAAAGTTGATTTCGGATCATGATTTTTGAACAGGAGCTTCAACGGTTTTGTGGCATATGAGAAATTCCCTAAGCCCCGGACCCATCGATTTTGGTCAAAAATGAAAATTTTAAAAGTGCCCCTATTTCTGCTTTAAACTTTAGTTACCATCCCAAAATGAATCCCTGAGATGAAAAAAGTTGATTTCGGATCATGATTTTTGAACAGGAGCTTCAACGGTTTTGTGGCATATGAGAAATTCCCTAAGCCCCGGACCCATCGATTTTGGTCAAAAATGAAAATTTTAAAAGTGCCCCTATTTCTGCTTTAAACTTTAGTTACCATCCCAAAATGAATCCCTGAGATGAAAAAAGTTGATTTCGGATCATGATTTTTGAACAGGAGCTTCAACGGTTTTGTGGCATATGAGAAATTCCCTAAGCCCCGGACCCATCGATTTTGGTCAAAAATTAAAATTTTAAAAGTGCCCCTATTTCTGCTTTAAACTTTAGTTACCATCCCAAAATGAATCCCTGAGAGGAAAAAAGTTTATTTCGGAGCATGATTTTTGAACAGGAGCTTCAACGGTTTTGTGGCATATGAGAAATTCCCTAAGCCCCGGACCCATCGATTCTGGTCAAAAATGAAAATTTTAAAAGTGCCCCTATTTCTGCTTTAAACTTTAGTTACCATCCCAAAATGAATCCCTAAGATGAAAAAAGTTGATTTCGGAGCATGATTTTTGAACAGGAGCTTCAACGGTTTTGTGGCATATGAGAAATTCCCTAAGCCTCGGACCCATCGATTTTGGTCAAAAATGAAAATTTTAAAAGTGCCCCTATTTCTGCTTTAAACTTTAGTTACCATCCCAAAATGAATCCCTGAGATGAAAAAAGTTGATTTCGGAGCATGATTTTTGAACAGGAGCTTCAACGGTTTTGGGGCATATGAGAAATTCCCTAAGCCCCGGACCCATCGATTTTGGTCAAAAATGAAAATTTTAAAAGTGCCCATATTTCTGCTTTAAACTTTAGTTACCATCCCAAAATGAATCCCTGAGATGAAAAAAGTTTATTTCGGAGCATGATTTTTGAACAGGAGCTTCAACGGTTTTGGGGCATATGAGAAATTCCCTAAGCCCCAGACCCATCGATTTTGGTCAAAAATGAAAATTTTAAAAGTGCCCCTATTTCTGCTTTAAACTTTAGTTACCATCCCAAAATGAATCCCTGAGATGAAAAAAGTTGATTTCGGAGCATGATTTTTGAACAGGAGCTTCAACGGTTTTGTGGCATATGAGAAATTCCCTAAGCCTCGGACCCATCGATTTTGGTCAAAAATGAAAATTTTAAAAGTGCCCCTATTTCTGCTTTAAACTTTAGTTACCATCCCAAAATGAATCCCTGAGATGAAAAAAGTTGATTTCGGAGCATGATTTTTGAACAGGAGCTTCAACGGTTTTGTGGCATATGAGAAATTCCCTAAGCCCCGGACCCATCGATATTGGTCAAAAATGAAAATTTTAAAAGTTCCCCTATTTCTGCTTTAAACTTTAGTTACCATCCCAAAATGAATCCCTGAGATGAAAAAAGTTGATTTCGGAGCATGATTTTTGAACAGGAGCTTCAACGGATTTGGGGCATATGAGAAATTCCCTAAGCCCCGGACCCATCGATTTTGGTCAAAAATGAAAATTTTAAAAGTGCCCATATTTCTGCTTTAAACTTTAGTTACCATCCCAAAATGAATCCCTGAGATGAAAAAAGTTTATTTCGGAGCATGATTTTTGAACAGGAGCTTCAACGGTTTTGGGGCATATGAGAAATTCCCTAAGCCCCAGACCCATCGATTTTGGTCAAAAATGAAAATTTTAAAAGTGCCCCTATTTCTGCTTTAAACTTTAGTTACCATCCCAAAATGAATCCCTGAGATGAAAAAAGTTGTTTTCGGAGCATGATTTTTGAACAGGAGCTTCAACGGTTTTGTGGCATATGAGAAATTCCCTAAGCCCCGGACCCATCGATTTTGGTCAAAAATGAAAATTTTAAAAGTGCCCCTATTTCTGCTTTAAACTTTAGTTACCATCCCAAAATGAATCCCTGAGATGAAAAAAGTTGATTTCGGAGCATGATTTTTGAACAGGAGCTTCAACGGTTTTGTGGCATATGAGAAATTCCCTAAGCCTCGGACCCATCGATTTTGGTCAAAAATGAAAATTTTAAAAGTGCCCCTATTTCTGCTTTAAACTTTAGTTACCATCCCAAAATGAATCCCTGAGATGAAAAAAGTTGATTTCGGAGCATGATTTTTGAACAGGAGCTTCAACGGTTTTGTGGCATATGAGAAATTCCCTAAGCCCCGGACCCATCGATATTGGTCAAAAATGAAAATTTTAAAAGTTCCCCTATTTCTGCTTTAAACTTTAGTTACCATCCCAAAATGAATCCCTGAGATGAAAAAAGTTGATTTCGGAGCATGATTTTTGAACAGGAGCTTCAACGGATTTGGGGCATATGAGAAATTCCCTAAGCCCCGGACCCATCGATTTTGGTCAAAAATGAAAATTTTAAAAGTGCCCCTATTTCTGCTTTAAACTTTAGTTACCATCCCAAAATGAATCCCTGAGATGAAAAAAGTTGATTTCGGAGCATGATTTTTGAACAGGAGCTTCAACGGATTTGGGGCATATGAGAAATTCCCTAAGCCCCGGACCCATCGATTTTGGTCAAAAATGAAAATTTTAAAAGTGCCCCTATTTCTGCTTTATACTTTAGTTACCATCCCAAAATGAATCCCTGAGATGAAAAAAGTTGATTTCGGAGCATGATTTTTTAACAGGAGCTTCAACGGTTTTGGGGCATATGAGAAATTCCATAAGCCCCGGACCCATCGATTTTGGTCAAAAATGAAAATTTTAAAAGTGCCCCTATTTCTGCTTTAAACTTTAGTTACCATCCCAAAATGAATCCCTGAGATGAAAAAAGTTGATTTCAGAGCATGATTTGTGAACAGGAGCTTCAACGGTTTTGGGGCATATGAGAAATTCCCTAAGCCCCGGACCCATCGATTTTGGTCAAAAATGAAAATTTTAAAAGTGCCCCTATTTCTGCTTTAAACTTTAGTTACCATCCCAAAATGAATCCCTAAGATGAAAAAAGTTGATTTTGGACATGATTTTTGAACAGGAGCTTCAACGGTTTTGTGGCATATGAGAAATTCCCTGAGCACCGGACCCATCGATTTTGGTCAAAAATAAAAATTTTAAAAGTGCCCCTATTTCTGCTTTAAACTTTAGTTACCGTCCCAAAATGAATACCTGAGATGAAAAAAGTTGATTTCGGAGCATGATTTTTGAACAGGAGCTTCAACGGTTTTGGGGCATATGAGAAATTCCCTAAGCCCCGGACCCATCGATTTTGGTCAAAAATGAAAATTTTAAAAGTGCCCCTATTTCTGCTTTAAACTTTAGTTACCATCTCCAAATGAATCCCTGAGATGAAAAAAGTTGATTTCGGATCATGATTTTTGAACAGGAGCTTCAACGGTTTTGTGGCATATGAGAAATTCCCTAAGCCCCGGACCCATCGATTTTGGTCAAAAATGAAAATTTTAAAAGTGCCCCTATTTCTGCTTTAAACTTTAGTTACCATCCCAAAATGAATCCCTGAGATGAAAAGAGTTGATTTCGGAGCATGAATTTAGAACAGGAGCTTCAACGGTTTTGTGGCATATGAGAAATTCCCTAAGCCCCGGACCCATCGATTTTGGTCAAAAATGAAAATTTTAAAAGTGCCCCTATTTCTGCTTTAAACTTTAGTTACCATCCCAAAATGAATCCCTGAGATGAAAAAAGTTGATTTCAGAGCATGATTTGTGAACAGGAGATTCAACGGTTTTGGGGCATATGAGAAATTCCCTAAGCCCCGGACCCATCGATTTTGGTCAAAAATGAAAATTTTAAAAGTGCCCCTATTTCTGCTTTAAACTTTATTTACCATCCCAAAATGAATCCCTGAGAGGAAAAAAGTTGATTTCGGACATGATTTTTGAACAGGAGCTTCAACGGTTTTGTGGCATATGAGAAATTCCGTGAGCACCGGACCCATCGATTTTGGTCAAAAATGAAAATTTTAAAAGTGCCCCTATTTCTGCTTTAAACTTTAGTTACCATCCCAAAATGAATCCCTGAGATGAAAAAAGTTGATTTCGGAGCATGATTTTTGAACAGGAGCTTCAAAGGTTTTGGGGCATATGAGAAATTCCCTAAGCCCCGGACCCATCGATTTTGGTCAAAAATGAAAATTTTAAAAGTGCCCCTATTTCTGCTTTAAACTTTAGTTACCATCCCAAAATGAATCCCTGAGATGAAAAAAGTTGATTTCGGAGCATGATTTTTGAACAGGAGCTTCAACGGTTTTGGGGCATATGAGAAATTCCCTAAGCCCCGGACCCATCGATTTTGGTCAAAAATGAAAATTTTAAAAGTGCCCCTATTTCTGCTTTAAACTTTAGTTACCATCCCAAAATGAATCCCTGAGATGAAAAAAGTTGATTTCAGAGCATGATTTGTGAACAGGAGCTTCAACGGTTTTGGGGCATATGAGAAATTCCCTAAGCCCCGGACCCATCGATTTTGGTCAAAAATGAAAATTTTAAAAGTGCCCCTATTTCTGCTTTAAACTTTAGTTACCATCCCAAAATGAATCCCTGAGATGAAAAAAGTTGATTTCGGAGCATGATTTTTGAACAGGAGCTTCAACGGTTTTGTGGCATATGAGAAATTCCCTGAGCCCCAGACCCATCGATTTTAGTCAAAAATGAAAATTTTAAAAGTGCCCCTATTTCTGCTTTAAACTTTAGTTACCATCCCAAAATGAATCCCTGAGATGAAAAAAGTTGATTTCAGAGCATGATTTGTGAACAGGAGATTCAACGGTTTTGGGGCATATGAGAAATTCCCTAAGCCCCGGACCCATCGATTTTGGTCAAATATGAAAATTTTAAAAGTGCCCCTATTTCTGCTTTAAACTTTAGTTACCATCCCAAAATGAATCCCTGAGATGAAAAAAGTTGATTTCAGAGCATGATTTGTGAACAGGAGATTCAACGGTTTTGGGGCATATGAGAAATTCCCTAAGCCCCGGACCCATCGATTTTGGTCAAAAATGAAAATTTTAAATGTGCCCCTATTTCTGCTTTAAACTTTAGTTACCATCCCAAAATGAATCCCTGAGATGAAAAAAGTTGATTTCGGAGCATGATTTTTGAACAGGAGCTTCAAAGGTTTTGGGGCATATGAGAAATTCCCTAAGCCCCGGACCCATCGATTTTGGTCAAAAATTAAAATTTTAAAAGTGCCCCTATTTCTGCTTTAAACTTTAGTTACCATCCCAAAATGAATCCCTGAGATGAAAAAAGTTGATTTCAGAGCATGATTTGTGAACAGGAGCTTCAACGGTTTTGGGGCATATGAGAAATTCCCTAAGCCCCGGACCCATCGATTTTGGTCAAAAATGAAAATTTTAAAAGTGCCCCTATTTCTGCTTTAAACTTTAGTTACCATCCCAAAATGAATCCCTGAGATGAAAAAAGTTGATTTTGGACATGATTTTTGAACAGGAGCTTCAACGGTTTTGTGGCATATGAGAAATTCCCTAAGCCCCGGACCCATCGATTTTGGTCAAAAATTAAAATTTTAAAAGTGCCCCTATTTCTGCTTTAAACTTTAGTTACCATCTCCAAATGAATCCCTGAGATGAAAAAAGTTGATTTCGGATCATGATTTTTGAACAGGAGCTTCAACGGTTTTGTGGCATATGAGAAATTCCCTAAGCCCCGGACCCATCGATTTTGGTCAAAAATTAAAATTTTAAAAGTGCCCCTATTTCTGCTTTAAACTTTAGTTACCATCCCAAAATGAATCCCTGAGATGAAAAAAGTTGATTTCGGAGCATGATTTTTGAACAGGAGCTTCAACGGTTTTGTGGCATATGAGAAATTCCCTGAGCCCCAGACCCATCGATTTTAGTCAAAAATGAAAATTTTAAAAGTGCCCCTATTTCTGCTTTAAACTTTAGTTACCATCCCAAAATGAATCCCTGAGATGAAAAAAGTTGATTTCAGAGCATGATTTGTGAACAGGAGATTCAACGGTTTTGGGGCATATGAGAGATTCCCTAAGCCCCGGACCCATCGATTTTGGTCAAATATGAAAATTTTAAAAGTGCCCCTATTTCTGCTTTAAACTTTAGTTACCATCCCAAAATGAATCCCTGAGATGAAAAAAGTTGATTTCAGAGCATGATTTGTGAACAGGAGATTCAACGGTTTTGGGGCATATGAGAAATTCCCTAAGCCCCGGACCCATCGATTTTGGTCAAAAATGAAAATTTTAAATGTGCCCCTATTTCTGCTTTAAACTTTAGTTACCATCCCAAAATGAATCCCTGAGATGAAAAAAGTTGATTTCGGAGCATGATTTTTGAACAGGAGCTTCAAAGGTTTTGGGGCATATGAGAAATTCCCTAAGCCCCGGACCCATCGATTTTGGTCAAAAATTAAAATTTTAAAAGTGCCCCTATTTCTGCTTTAAACTTTAGTTACCATCCCAAAATGAATCCCTAAGATGAAAAAAGTTGATTTCGGAGCATGATTTTTGAACAGGAGCTTCAACGGTTTTGTGGCATATGAGAAATTCCCTAAGCCCCGGACCCATCGATTTTGGTCTAAAATGAAAATTTTAAAAGTGCCCCTATTTCTGCTTTAAACTTTAGTTACCATCCCAAAATGAATCCCTGAGATGAAAAAAGTTGATTTCAGAGCATGATTTGTGAACAGGAGATTCAACGGTTTTGGGGCATATGAGAAATTCCCTAAGCCCCGGACCCATCGATTTTGGTCAAAAATGAAAATTTTAAAAGTGCCCCTATTTCTGCTTTAAACTTTAGTTACCATCCCAAAATGAATCCCTGAGATGAAAAAAGTTGATTTCAGAGCATGATTTGTGAACAGGAGATTCAACGGTTTTGGGGCATATGAGAAATTCCCTAAGCCCCGGACCCATCGATTTTGGTCAAAAATGAAAATTTTAAAAGTGCCCCTATTTCTGCTTTAAACTTTAGTTACCATCCCAAAATGAATCCCTGAGATGAAAAAAGTTGATTTCGGAGCATGATTTTTGAACAGGAGCTTCAACGGTTTTGGGGCATATGAGAAATTCCCTAAGCCCCGGACCCATCGATTTTGGTATAAAATGAAAATTTTAAAAGTGCCCCTATTTCTGCTTTAAACTTTAGTTACCATCCCAAAATGAATCCCTGAGATGAAAAAAGTTGATTTCAGAGCATGATTTGTGAACAGGAGATTCAACGGTTTTGGGGCATATGAGAAATTCCCTAAGCCCCGGACCCATCGATTTTGGTCAAAAATGAAAATTTTAAAAGTGCCCCTATTTCTGCTTTAAACTTTATTTACCATCCCAAAATGAATCCCTGAGAGGAAAAAAGTTGATTTCGGACATGATTTTTGAACAGGAGCTTCAACGGTTTTGTGACATATGAGAAATTCCGTGAGCACCGGACCCATCGATTTTGGTCAAAAATGAAAATTTTAAAAGTGCCCCTATTTCTGCTTTAAACTTTAGTTACCATCCCAAAATGAATCCCTGAGATGAAAAAAGTTGATTTCGGAGCATGATTTTTGAACAGGAGCTTCAAAGGTTTTGGGGCATATGAGAAATTCTCTAAGCCCCGGACCCATCGATTTTGGTCAAAAATGAAAATTTTAAAAGTGCCCCTATTTCTGCTTTAAACTTTAGTTACCATCTCCAAATGAATCCCTGAGATGAAAAAAGTTGATTTCGGATCATGATTTTTGAACAGGAGCTTCAACGGTTTTGTGGCATATGAGAAATTCCCTAAGCCCCGGACCCATCGATTTTGGTCAAAAATGAAAATTTTAAAAGTGCCCCTATTTCTGCTTTAAACTTTAGTTACCATCCCAAAATGAATCCCTGAGATGAAAAAAGTTGATTTCAGAGCATGATTTGTGAACAGGAGATTCAACGGTTTTGTGGCATATGAGAAATTCCCTAAGCCCCGGACCCATCGATTTTGGTCTAAAATGAAAATTTTAAAAGTGCCCCTATTTCTGCTTTAAACTTTAGTTACCATCCCAAAATGAATCCCTGAGATGAAAAGAGTTGATTTCGGAGCATGAATTTAGAACAGGAGCTTCAACGGTTTTGTGGCATATGAGAAATTCCCTAAGCCCCGGACCCATCGATTTTGGTCAAAAATGAAAATTTTAAAAGTGCCCCTATTTCTGCTTTAAACTTTAGTTACCATCCCAAAATGAATCCCTGAGATGAAAAAAGTTGATTTCGGATCATGATTTTTGAACAGGAGCTTCAACGGTTTTGTGGCATATGAGAAATTCCCTAAGCCCCGGACCCATCGATTTTGGTCAAAAATTAAAATTTTAAAAGTGCCCCT
The DNA here is from genome assembly GCF_028390025.1 of Pseudophryne corroboree. Classification (NCBI taxonomy): domain Eukaryota; kingdom Metazoa; phylum Chordata; class Amphibia; order Anura; family Myobatrachidae; genus Pseudophryne; species Pseudophryne corroboree. The sequence continues at coordinate 31,811 of NW_026968361.1, forward strand.
ATTTCTGCTTTAAACTTTAGTTACCATCCCAAAATGAATCCCTGAGAGGAAAAAAGTTTATTTCGGAGCATGATTTTTGAACAGGAGCTTCAACGGTTTTGTGGCATATGAGAAATTCCCTAAGCCCCGGACCCATCGATTCTGGTCAAAAATGAAAATTTTAAAAGTGCCCCTATTTCTGCTTTAAACTTTAGTTACCATCCCAAAATGAATCCCTAAGATGAAAAAAGTTGATTTCGGAGCATGATTTTTGAACAGGAGCTTCAACGGTTTTGTGGCATATGAGAAATTCCCTAAGCCCCGGACCCATCGATTTTGGTCTAAAATGAAAATTTTAAAAGTGCCCCTATTTCTGCTTTAAACTTTAGTTACCATCCCAAAATGAATCCCTGAGATGAAAAAAGTTGATTTCAGAGCATGATTTGTGAACAGGAGATTCAACGGTTTTGGGGCATATGAGAAATTCCCTAAGCCCCGGACCCATCGATTTTGGTCAAAAATGAAAATTTTAAAAGTGCCCCTATTTCTGCTTTAAACTTTAGTTACCATCCCAAAATGAATCCCTGAGATGAAAAAAGTTGATTTCAGAGCATGATTTGTGAACAGGAGATTCAACGGTTTTGGGGCATATGAGAAATTCCCTAAGCCCCGGACCCATCGATTTTGGTCAAAAATGAAAATTTTAAAAGTGCCCCTATTTCTGCTTTAAACTTTAGTTACCATCCCAAAATGAATCCCTGAGATGAAAAAAGTTGATTTTGGAGCATGATTTTTGAACAGGAGCTTCAACGGTTTTGGGGCATATGAGAAATTCCCTAAGCCCCGGACCCATCGATTTTGGTCAAAAATGAAAATTTTAAAAGTGCCCCTATTTCTGCTTTAAACTTTAGTTACCATCCCAAAATGAATCCCTGAGATGAAAAAAGTTGATTTCAGAGCATGATTTGTGAACAGGAGATTCAACGGTTTTGGGGCATATGAGAAATTCCCTAAGCCCCGGACCCATCGATTTTGGTCAAAAATGAAAATTTTAAAAGTGCCCCTATTTCTGCTTTAAACTTTAGTTACCATCCCAAAATGAATCCCTGAGATGAAAAAAGTTGATTTCGGAGCATGATTTTTGAACAGGAGCTTCAACGGTTTTGGGGCATATGAGAAATTCCCTAAGCCCCGGACCCATCGATTTTGGTCAAAAATGAAAATTTTAAAAGTGCCCCTATTTCTGCTTTAAACTTTAGTTACCATCCCAAAATGAATCCCTGAGATGAAAAAAGTTGATTTCAGAGCATGATTTTTGAACAGGAGCTTCAACGGTTTTGGGGCATATGAGAAATTCCCTAAGCCCCGAACCCATCGATTTTGGTCAAAAATGAAAATTTTAAAAGTGCCCCTATTTCTGCTTTAAACTTTAGTTACCATCCCAAAATGAATCCCTGAGATGAAAAAAGTTGATTTCGGACATGATTTTTTAACAGGAGCTTCAACGGTTTTGTGGCATATGAGAAATTCCCTGAGCACCGGACCCATCGATTTTGGTCAAAAATAAAAATTTTAAAAGTGCCCCAATTTCTGCTTTAAACTTTAGTTACCGTCCCAAAATGAATACCTGAGATGAAAAAAGTTGATTTCGGAGCATGATTTTTGAACAGGAGCTTCAACGGTTTTGGGGCATATGAAAAATTCCCTAAGCCCCAGACCCATCGATTTTAGTCAAAAATGAAAATTGTAAAAGTGCCCCTATTTCTGCTTTAAACTTTAGTTACCATCCCAAAATGAATCCCTGAGATGAAAAAAGTTGATTTCGGAGCATGATTTTTGAACAGGAGCTTCAACGGTTTTGGGGCATATGAGAAATTCCCTAAGCCCCGGACCCATCGATTTTGGTCAAAAATGAAAATTTTAAAAGTGCCCCTATTTCTGCTTTAAACTTTAGTTACCATCTCCAAATGAATCCCTGAGATGAAAAAAGTTGATTTCGGATCATGATTTTTGAACAGGAGCTTCAACGGTTTTGTGGCATATGAGAAATTCCCTAAGCCCCGGACCCATCGATTTTGGTCAAAATGAAAATTTTAAAAGTGCCCCTATTTCTGCTTTAAACTTTAGTTACCATCCCAAAATGAATCCCTGAGATGAAAAAAGTTGATTTCGGAGCATGATTTTTGAACAGGAGCTTCAACGGTTTTGGGGCATATGAGAAATTCCCTAAGCCCCGGACCCATCGATTTTGGTCTAAAATGAAAATTTTAAAAGTGCCCCTATTTCTGCTTTAAACTTTAGTTACCATCCCAAAATGAATCCCTGAGATGAAAAAAGTTGATTTCAGAGCATGATTTGTGAACAGGAGATTCAACGGTTTTGGGGCATATGAGAAATTCCCTAAGCCCCGGACCCATCGATTTTGGTCAAAAATGAAAATTTTAAAAGTGCCCCTATTTCTGCTTTAAACTTTAGTTACCATCCCAAAATGAATCCCTGAGATGAAAAAAGTTGATTTCAGAGCATGATTTGTGAACAGGAGATTCAACGGTTTTGGGGCATATGAGAAATTCCCTAAGCCCCGGACCCATCGATTTTGGTCAAAAATGAAAATTTTAAAAGTGCCCCTATTTCTGCTTTAAACTTTAGTTACCATCCCAAAATGAATCCCTGAGATGAAAAAAGTTGATTTCGGAGCATGATTTTTGAACAGGAGCTTCAACGGTTTTGGGGCATATGAGAAATTCCCTAAGCCCCGGACCCATCGATTTTGGTCAAAAATGAAAATTTTAAAAGTGCCCCTATTTCTGCTTTAAACTTTAGTTACCATCCCAAAATGAATCCCTGAGATGAAAAAAGTTGATTTCAGAGCATGATTTGTGAACAGGAGATTCAACGGTTTTGGGGCATATGAGAAATTCCCTAAGCCCCGGACACATCGATTTTGGTCAAAAATGAAAATTTTAAAAGTGCCCCTATTTCTGCTTTAAACTTTATTTACCATCCCAAAATGAATCCCTGAGAGGAAAAAAGTTGATTTCGGACATGATTTTTGAACAGGAGCTTCAACGGTTTTGTGGCATATGAGAAATTCCGTGAGCACCGGACCCATCGATTTTGGTCAAAAATGAAAATTTTAAAAGTGCCCCTATTTCTGCTTTAAACTTTAGTTACCATCCCAAAATGAATCCCTGAGATGAAAAAAGTTGATTTCGGAGCATGATTTTTGAACAGGAGCTTCAAAGGTTTTGGGGCATATGAGAAATTCTCTAAGCCCCGGACCCATCGATTTTGGTCAAAAATGAAAATTTTAAAAGTGCCCCTATTTCTGCTTTAAACTTTAGTTACCATCTCCAAATGAATCCCTGAGATGAAAAAAGTTGATTTCGGATCATGATTTTTGAACAGGAGCTTCAACGGTTTTGTGGCATATGAGAAATTCCCTAAGCCCCGGACCCATCGATTTTGGTCAAAAATGAAAATTTTAAAAGTGCCCCTATTTCTGCTTTAAACTTTAGTTACCATCCCAAAATGAATCCCTGAGATGAAAAAAGTTGATTTCAGAGCATGATTTGTGAACAGGAGATTCAACGGTTTTGTGGCATATGAGAAATTCCCTAAGCCCCGGACCCATCGATTTTGGTCTAAAATGAAAATTTTAAAAGTGCCCCTATTTCTGCTTTAAACTTTAGTTACCATCCCAAAATGAATCCCTGAGATGAAAAGAGTTGATTTCGGAGCATGAATTTAGAACAGGAGCTTCAACGGTTTTGTGGCATATGAGAAATTCCCTAAGCCCCGGACCCATCGATTTTGGTCAAAAATGAAAATTTTAAAAGTGCCCCTATTTCTGCTTTAAACTTTAGTTACCATCCCAAAATGAATCCCTGAGATGAAAAAAGTTGATTTCGGATCATGATTTTTGAACAGGAGCTTCAACGGTTTTGTGGCATATGAGAAATTCCCTAAGCCCCGGACCCATCGATTTTGGTCAAAAATTAAAATTTTAAAAGTGCCCCTATTTCTGCTTTAAACTTTAGTTACCATCCCAAAATGAATCCCTGAGAGGAAAAAAGTTTATTTCGGAGCATGATTTTTGAACAGGAGCTTCAACGGTTTTGTGGCATATGAGAAATTCCCTAAGCCCCGGACCCATCGATTCTGGTCAAAAATGAAAATTTTAAAAGTGCCCCTATTTCTGCTTTAAACTTTAGTTACCATCCCAAAATGAATCCCTAAGATGAAAAAAGTTGATTTCGGAGCATGATTTTTGAACAGGAGCTTCAACGGTTTTGTGGCATATGAGAAATTCCCTAAGCCCCGGACCCATCGATTTTGGTCTAAAATGAAAATTTTAAAAGTGCCCCTATTTCTGCTTTAAACTTTAGTTACCATCCCAAAATGAATCCCTGAGATGAAAAAAGTTGATTTCAGAGCATGATTTGTGAACAGGAGATTCAACGGTTTTGGGGCATATGAGAAATTCCCTAAGCCCCGGACCCATCGATTTTGGTCAAAAATGAAAATTTTAAAAGTGCCCCTATTTCTGCTTTAAACTTTAGTTACCATCCCAAAATGAATCCCTGAGATGAAAAAAGTTGATTTCAGAGCATGATTTGTGAACAGGAGATTCAACGGTTTTGGGGCATATGAGAAATTCCCTAAGCCCCGGACCCATCGATTTTGGTCAAAAATGAAAATTTTAAAAGTGCCCCTATTTCTGCTTTAAACTTTAGTTACCATCCCAAAATGAATCCCTGAGATGAAAAAAGTTGATTTTGGAGCATGATTTTTGAACAGGAGCTTCAACGGTTTTGGGGCATATGAGAAATTCCCTAAGCCCCGGACCCATCGATTTTGGTCAAAAATGAAAATTTTAAAAGTGCCCCTATTTCTGCTTTAAACTTTAGTTACCATCCCAAAATGAATCCCTGAGATGAAAAAAGTTGATTTCAGAGCATGATTTGTGAACAGGAGATTCAACGGTTTTGGGGCATATGAGAAATTCCCTAAGCCCCGGACCCATCGATTTTGGTCAAAAATGAAAATTTTAAAAGTGCCCCTATTTCTGCTTTAAACTTTAGTTACCATCCCAAAATGAATCCCTGAGATGAAAAAAGTTGATTTCGGAGCATGATTTTTGAACAGGAGCTTCAACGGTTTTGGGGCATATGAGAAATTCCCTAAGCCCCGGACCCATCGATTTTGGTCAAAAATGAAAATTTTAAAAGTGCCCCTATTTCTGCTTTAAACTTTAGTTACCATCCCAAAATGAATCCCTGAGATGAAAAAAGTTGATTTCAGAGCATGATTTTTGAACAGGAGCTTCAACGGTTTTGGGGCATATGAGAAATTCCCTAAGCCCCGGACCCATCGATTTTGGTCAAAAATGAAAATTTTAAAAGTGCCCCTATTTCTGCTTTAAACTTTAGTTACCATCCCAAAATGAATCCCTGAGATGAAAAAAGTTGATTTCGGACATGATTTTTTAACAGGAGCTTCAACGGTTTTGTGGCATATGAGAAATTCCCTGAGCACCGGACCCATCGATTTTGGTCAAAAATAAAAATTTTAAAAGTGCCCCAATTTCTGCTTTAAACTTTAGTTACCGTCCCAAAATGAATACCTGAGATGAAAAAAGTTGATTTCGGAGCATGATTTTTGAACAGGAGCTTCAACGGTTTTGGGGCATATGAGAAATTCCCTAAGCCCCAGACCCATCGATTTTAGTCAAAAATGAAAATTGTAAAAGTGCCCCTATTTCTGCTTTAAACTTTAGTTACCATCCCAAAATGAATCCCTGAGATGAAAAAAGTTGATTTCGGAGCATGATTTTTGAACAGGAGCTTCAACGGTTTTGGGGCATATGAGAAATTCCCTAAGCCCCGGACCCATCGATTTTGGTCAAAAATGAAAATTTTAAAAGTGCCCCTATTTCTGCTTTAAACTTTAGTTACCATCTCCAAATGAATCCCTGAGATGAAAAAAGTTGATTTCGGATCATGATTTTTGAACAGGAGCTTCAACGGTTTTGTGGCATATGAGAAATTCCCTAAGCCCCGGACCCATCGATTTTGGTCAAAATGAAAATTTTAAAAGTGCCCCTATTTCTGCTTTAAACTTTAGTTACCATCCCAAAATGAATCCCTGAGATGAAAAAAGTTGATTTCGGAGCATGATTTTTGAACAGGAGCTTCAACGGTTTTGGGGCATATGGGAAATTCCCTAAGCCCCGGACCCATCGATTTTGGTCAAAAATGAAAATTTTAAAAGTGCCCCTATTTCTGCTTTAAACTTTAGTTACCATCCCAAAATGAATCCCTGAGATGAAAAAAGTTGATTTCGGAGCATGATTTTTGAACAGGAGCTTCAACGGTTTTGTGGCATATGAGAAATTCCCTGAGCCCCAGACCCATCGATTTTAGTCAAAAATGAAAATTGTAAAAGTGCCCCTATTTCTGCTTTAAACTTTAGTTACCATCCCAAAATGATTCCCTGAGATGAAAAAAGTTGATTTCGGAGCATGATTTTTGAACAGGAGCTTCAACGGTTTTGGGGCATATGAGAAATTCCCTAAGCCCCGGACCCATCGATTTTGGTCAAAAATGAAAATTTTAAAAGTGCCCCTATTTCTGCTTTAAACTTTAGTTACCATCTCCAAATGAATCCCTGAGATGAAAAAAGTTGATTTCGGATCATGATTTTTGAACAGGAGCTTCAACGGTTTTGTGGCATATGAGAAATTCCCTAAGCCCCGGACCCATCGATTTTGGTCAAAATGAAAATTTTAAAAGTGCCCCTATTTCTGCTTTAAACTTTAGTTACCATCCCAAAATGAATCCCTGAGATGAAAAAAGTTGATTTCGGAGCATGATTTTTGAACAGGAGCTTCAACGGTTTTGGGGCATATGGGAAATTCCCTAAGCCCCGGACCCATCGATTTTGGTCAAAAATGAAAATTTTAAAAGTGCCCCTATTTCTGCTTTAAACTTTAGTTACCATCCCAAAATGAATCCCTGAGATGAAAAAAGTTGATTTCGGAGCATGATTTTTGAACAGGAGCTTCAACGGTTTTGTGGCATATGAGAAATTCCCTGAGCCCCAGACCCATCGATTTTAGTCAAAAATGAAAATTGTAAAAGTGCCCCTATTTCTGCTTTAAACTTTAGTTACCATCCCAAAATGATTCCCTGAGATGAAAAAAGTTGATTTCGGAGCATGATTTTTGAACAGGAGCTTCAACGGTTTTGGGGCATATGAGAAATTCCCTAAGCCCCGGACCCATCGATTTTGGTCAAAAATGAAAATTTTAAAAGTGCCCCTATTTCTGCTTTAAACTTTAGTTACCATCTCCAAATGAATCCCTGAGATGAAAAAAGTTGATTTCGGATCATGATTTTTGAACAGGAGCTTCAACGGTTTTGTGGCATATGAGAAATTCCCTAAGCCCCGGACCCATCGATTCTGGTCAAAAATGAAAATTTTAAAAGTGCCCCTATTTCTGCTTTAAACTTTAGTTACCATCCCAAAATGAATCCCTAAGATGAAAAAAGTTGATTTCGGAGCATGATTTTTGAACAGGAGCTTCAACGGTTTTGTGGCATATGAGAAATTCCCTAAGCCCCGGACCCATCGATTTTGGTCTAAAATGAAAATTTTAAAAGTGCCCCTATTTCTGCTTTAAACTTTAGTTACCATCCCAAAATGAATCCCTGAGATGAAAAAAGTTGATTTCAGAGCATGATTTGTGAACAGGAGATTCAACGGTTTTGGGGCATATGAGAAATTCCCTAAGCCCCGGACCCATCGATTTTGGTCAAATATGAAAATTTTAAAAGTGCCCCTATTTCTGCTTTAAACTTTAGTTACCATCCCAAAATGAATCCCTGAGATGAAAAAAGTTGATTTCAGAGCATGATTTGTGAACAGGAGATTCAACGGTTTTGGGGCATATGAGAAATTCCCTAAGCCCCGGACCCATCGATTTTGGTCAAAAATGAAAATTTTAAAAGTGCCCCTATTTCTGCTTTAAACTTTAGTTACCATCCCAAAATGAATCCCTGAGATGAAAAAAGTTGATTTCGGAGCATGATTTTTGAACAGGAGCTTCAAAGGTTTTGGGGCATATGAGAAATTCCCTAAGCCCCGGACCCATCGATTTTGGTCAAAAATGAAAATATTAAAAGTGCCCCTATTTCTGCTTTAAACTTTAGTTACCATCCCAAAATGAATCCCTGAGATGAAAAAAGTTGATTTCGGAGCATGATTTTTGAACAGGAGCTTCAACGGTTTTGGGGCATATGAGAAATTCCCTAAGCCCCGGACCCATCGATTTTGGTCAAAAATGAAAATTTTAAAAGTGCCCCTATTTCTGCTTTAAACTTTAGTTACCATCCCAAAATGAATCCCTGAGATGAAAAAAGTTGATTTCAGAGCATGATTTTTGAACAGGAGCTTCAACGGTTTTGGGGCATATGAGAAATTCCCTAAGCCCCGGACCCATCGATTTTGGTCAAAAATGAAAATTTTAAAAGTGCCCCTATTTCTGCTTTAAACTTTAGTTACCATCCCAAAATGAATCCCTGAGATGAAAAAAGTTGATTTCGGACATGATTTTTGAACAGGAGCTTCAACGGTTTTGTGGCATATGAGAAATTCCCTGAGCACCGGACCCATCGATTTTGGTCAAAAATAAAAAATTTAAAAGTGCCCCTATTTCTGCTTTAAACTTTAGTTACCGTCCCAAAATGAATACCTGAGATGAAAAAAGTTGATTTCGGAGCATGATTTTTGAACAGGAGCTTCAACGGTTTTGGGGCATATGAGAAATTTCCTGAGCCCCAGACCCATCGATTTTAGTCAAAAATGAAAATTGTAAAAGTGCCCCTATTTCTGCTTTAAACTTTAGTTACCATCCCAAAATGAATCCCTGAGATGAAAAAAGTTGATTTCGGAGCATGATTTTTGAACAGGAGCTTCAACGGTTTTGGGGCATATGAGAAATTCCCTAAGCCCCGGACCCATCGATTTTGGTCAAAAATGAAAATTTTAAAAGTGCCCCTATTTCTGCTTTAAACTTTAGTTACCATCTCCAAATGAATCCCTGAGATGAAAAAAGTTGATTTCGGATCATGATTTTTGAACAGGAGCTTCAACGGTTTTGTGGCATATGAGAAATTCCCTAAGCCCCGGACCCATCGATTTTGGTCAAAAATGAAAATTTTAAAAGTGCCCCTATTTCTGCTTTAAACTTTAGTTACCATCCCAAAATGAATCCCTGAGATGAAAAAAGTTGATTTCGGAGCATGATTTTTGAACAGGAGCTTCAACGGTTTTGGGGCATATGGGAAATTCCCTAAGCCCCGGACCCATCGATTTTGGTCAAAAATGAAAATTTTAAAAGTGCCCCTATTTCTGCTTTAAACTTTAGTTACCATCCCAAAATGAATCCCTGAGATGAAAAAAGTTGATTTCGGAGCATGATTTTTGAACAGGAGCTTCAACGGTTTTGTGGCATATGAGAAATTCCCTGAGCCCCAGACCCATCGATTTTAGTCAAAAATGAAAATTGTAAAAGTGCCCCTATTTCTGCTTTAAACTTTAGTTACCATCCCAAAATGATTCCCTGAGATGAAAAAAGTTGATTTCGGAGCATGATTTTTGAACAGGAGCTTCAACGGTTTTGGGGCATATGAGAAATTCCCTAAGCCCCGGACCCATCGATTTTGGTCAAAAATGAAAATTTTAAAAGTGCCCCTATTTCTGCTTTAAACTTTAGTTACCATCTCCAAATGAATCCCTGAGATGAAAAAAGTTGATTTCGGATCATGATTTTTGAACAGGAGCTTCAACGGTTTTGTGGCATATGAGAAATTCCCTAAGCCCCGGACCCATCGATTCTGGTCAAAAATGAAAATTTTAAAAGTGCCCCTATTTCTGCTTTAAACTTTAGTTACCATCCCAAAATGAATCCCTAAGATGAAAAAAGTTGATTTCGGAGCATGATTTTTGAACAGGAGCTTCAACGGTTTTGTGGCATATGAGAAATTCCCTAAGCCCCGGACCCATCGATTTTGGTCTAAAATGAAAATTTTAAAAGTGCCCCTATTTCTGCTTTAAACTTTAGTTACCATCCCAAAATGAATCCCTGAGATGAAAAAAGTTGATTTCAGAGCATGATTTGTGAACAGGAGATTCAACGGTTTTGGGGCATATGAGAAATTCCCTAAGCCCCGGACCCATCGATTTTGGTCAAATATGAAAATTTTAAAAGTGCCCCTATTTCTGCTTTAAACTTTAGTTACCATCCCAAAATGAATCCCTGAGATGAAAAAAGTTGATTTCAGAGCATGATTTGTGAACAGGAGATTCAACGGTTTTGGGGCATATGAGAAATTCCCTAAGCCCCGGACCCATCGATTTTGGTCAAAAATGAAAATTTTAAAAGTGCCCCTATTTCTGCTTTAAACTTTAGTTACCATCCCAAAATGAATCCCTGAGATGAAAAAAGTTGATTTCGGAGCATGATTTTTGAACAGGAGCTTCAACGGTTTTGTGGCATATGAGAAATTCCCTAAGCCCCGGACCCATCGATTTTGGTCTAAAATGAAAATTTTAAAAGTGCCCCTATTTCTGCTTTAAACTTTAGTTACCATCCCAAAATGAATCCCTGAGATGAAAAAAGTTGATTTCAGAGCATGATTTGTGAACAGGAGATTCAACGGTTTTGGGGCATATGAGAAATTCCCTAAGCCCCGGACCCATCGATTTTGGTCAAATATGAAAATTTTAAAAGTGCCCCTATTTCTGCTTTAAACTTTAGTTACCATCCCAAAATGAATCCCTGAGATGAAAAAAGTTGATTTCAGAGCATGATTTGTGAACAGGAGATTCAACGGTTTTGGGGCATATGAGAAATTCCCTAAGCCCCGGACCCATTGATTTTGGTCAAAAATGAAAATTTTAAATGTGCCCCTATTTCTGCTTTAAACTTTAGTTACCATCCCAAAATGAATCCCTGAGATGAAAAAAGTTGATTTCGGAGCATGATTTTTGAACAGGAGCTTCAACGGTTTTGGGGCATATGAGAAATTCCCTAAGCCCCGGACCCATCGATTTTGGTCAAAAATGAAAATTTTAAAAGTGCCCCTATTTCTGCTTTAAACTTTAGTTACCATCCCAAAATGAATCCCTGAGATGAAAAACGTTGATTTCAGAGCATGATTTGTGAACAGGAGATTCAACGGTTTTGGGGCATATGAGAAATTCCCTAAGCCCCGGACCCATCGATTTTGGTCAAAAATGAAAATTTTAAAAGTGCCCCTATTTCTGCTTTAAACTTTAGTTACCATCCCAAAATGAATCCCTGAGATGAAAAAAGTTGATTTCAGAGCATGATTTTTGAACAGGAGCTTCAACGGTTTTGGGGCATATGAGAAATTCCCTAAGCCCCGGACCCATCGATTTTGGTCAAAAATGAAAATTTTAAAAGTGCCCCTATTTCTGCTTTAAACTTTAGTTACCGTCCCAAAATGAATACCTGAGATGAAAAAAGTTGATTTCGGAGCATGATTTTTGAACAGGAGCTTCAACGGTTTTGGGGCATATGAGAAATTCCCTGAGCCCCAGACCCATCGATTTTAGTCAAAAATGAAAATTGTAAAAGTGCCCCTATTTCTGCTTTAAACTTTAGTTACCATCCCAAAATGAATCCCTGAGATGAAAAAAGTTGATTTCGGAGCATGATTTTTGAACAGGAGCTTCAACGGTTTTGGGGCATATGAGAAATTCCCTAAGCCCCGGACCCATCGATTTTGGTCAAAAATGAAAATTTTAAAAGTGCCCCTATTTCTGCTTTAAACTTTAGTTACCATCTCCAAATGAATCCCTGAGATGAAAAAAGTTGATTTCGGATCATGATTTTTGAACAGGAGCTTCAACGGTTTTGTGGCATATGAGAAATTCCCTAAGCCCCGGACCCATCGATTTTGGTCAAAAATGAAAATTTTAAAAGTGCCCCTATTTCTGCTTTAAACTTTAGTTACCATCCCAAAATGAATCCCTGAGATGAAAAAAGTTGATTTCGGAGCATGATTTTTGAACAGGAGCTTCAACGGTTTTGGGGCATATGAGAAATTCCCTGAGCCCCAGACCCATCGATTTTAGTCAAAAATGAAAATTGTAAAAGTGCCCCTATTTCTGCTTTAAACTTTAGTTACCATCCCAAAATGAATCCCTGAGATGAAAAAAGTTGATTTCGGAGCATGATTTTTGAACAGGAGCTTCAACGGTTTTGGGGCATATGAGAAATTCCCTAAGCCCCGGACCCATCGATTTTGGTCAAAAATGAAAATTTTAAAAGTGCCCCTATTTCTGCTTTAAACTTTAGTTACCATCTCCAAATGAATCCCTGAGATGAAAAAAGTTGATTTCGGATCATGATTTTTGAACAGGAGCTTCAACGGTTTTGTGGCATATGAGAAATTCCCTAAGCCCCGGACCCATCGATTCTGGTCAAAAATGAAAATTTTAAAAGTGCCCCTATTTCTGCTTTAAACTTTAGTTACCATCCCAAAATGAATCCCTGAGATGAAAAAAGTTGATTTCGGAGCATGATTTTTGAACAGGAGCTTCAACGGTTTTGGGGCATATGAGAAATTCCCTTAGCCCCGGACCCATCGATTTTGGTCAAAAATGAAAATTTTAAAAGTGCCCCTATTTCTGCTTTAAACTTTAGTTACCATCTCCAAATGAATCCCTGAGATGAAAAAAGTTGATTTCGGATCATGATTTTTGAACAGGAGCTTCAACGGTTTTGTGGCATATGAGAAATTCCCTAAGCCCCGGACCCATCGATTCTGGTCAAAAATGAAAATTTTAAAAGTGCCCCTATTTCTGCTTTAAACTTTAGTTACCATCCCAAAATGAATCCCTAAGATGAAAAAAGTTGATTTCGGAGCATGATTTTTGAACAGGAGCTTCAACGGTTTTGTGGCATATGAGAAATTCCCTAAGCCCCGGACCCATCGATTTTGGTCTAAAATGAAAATTTTAAAAGTGCCCCTATTTCTGCTTTAAACTTTAGTTACCATCCCAAAATGAATCCCTGAGATGAAAAAAGTTGATTTCAGAGCATGATTTGTGAACAGGAGATTCAACGGTTTTGGGGCATATGAGAAATTCCCTAAGCCCCGGACCCATCGATTTTGGTCAAATATGAAAATTTTAAAAGTGCCCCTATTTCTGCTTTAAACTTTAGTTACCATCCCAAAATGAATCCCTGAGATGAAAAAAGTTGATTTCAGAGCATGATTTGTGAACAGGAGATTCAACGGTTTTGGGGCATATGAGAAATTCCCTAAGCCCCGGACCCATCGATTTTGGTCAAAAATGAAAATTTTAAAAGTGCCCCTATTTCTGCTTTAAACTTTAGTTACCATCCCAAAATGAATCCCTGAGATGAAAAAAGTTGATTTCGGAGCATGATTTTTGAACAGGAGCTTCAAAGGTTTTGGGGCATATGAGAAATTCCCTAAGCCCCGGACCCATCGATTTTGGTCAAAAATGAAAATTTTAAAAGTGCCCCTATTTCTGCTTTAAACTTTAGTTACCATCCCAAAATGAATCCCTGAGATGAAAAAAGTTGATTTCGGAGCATGATTTTTGAACAGGAGCTTCAACGGTTTTGGGGCATATGAGAAATTCCCTAAGCCCCGGACCCATCGATTTTGGTCAAAAATTAAAATTTTAAAAGTGCCCCTATTTCTGCTTTAAACTTTAGTTACCATCCCAAAATGAATCCCTGAGATGAAAAACGTTGATTTCAGAGCATGATTTGTGAACAGGAGATTCAACGGTTTTGGGGCATATGAGAAATTCCCTAAGCCCCGGACCCATCGATTTTGGTCAAAAATGAAAATTTTAAAAGTGCCCCTATTTCTGCTTTAAACTTTAGTTACCATCCCAAAATGAATCCATGAGATGAAAAAAGTTGATTTCAGAGCATGATTTGTGAACAGGAGATTCAACGGTTTTGGGGCATATGAGAAATTCCCTAAGCCCCGGACCCATCGATTTTGGTCAAATATGAAAATTTTAAAAGTGCCCCTATTTCTGCTTTAAACTTTAGTTACCATCCCAAAATGAATCCCTGAGATGAAAAAAGTTGATTTCAGAGCATGATTTGTGAACAGGAGATTCAACGGTTTTGGGGCATATGAGAAATTCCCTAAGCCCCGGACCCATCGATTTTGGTCAAAAATGAAAATTTTAAAAGTGCCCCTATTTCTGCTTTAAACTTTAGTTACCATCCCAAAATGAATCCCTGAGATGAAAAAAGTTGATTTCAGAGCATGATTTTTGAACAGGAGCTTCAACGGTTTTGGGGCATATGAGAAATTCCCTAAGCCCCGGACCCATCGATTTTGGTCAAAAATGAAAATTTTAAAAGTGCCCCTATTTCTGCTTTAAACTTTAGTTACCATCTCCAAATGAATCCCTGAGATGAAAAAAGTTGATTTCGGAGCATGATTTTTGAACAGGAGCTTCAACGGTTTTGGGGCATATGAGAAATTCCCTAAGCCCCGGACCCATCGATTTTGGTCAAAAATGAAAATTTTAAAAGTGCCCCTATTTCTGCTTTAAACTTTAGTTACCATCCCAAAATGAATCCCTGAGATGAAAAAAGTTGATTTCGGAGCATGATTTTTGAACAGGAGCTTCAACGGTTTTGTGGCATATGAGAAATTCCCTGAGCCCCAGACCCATCGATTTTAGTCAAAAATGAAAATTGTAAAAGTGCCCCTATTTCTGCTTTAAACTTTAGTTACCATCCCAAAATGAATCCCTGAGATGAAAAAAGTTGATTTCGGAGCATGATTTTTGAACAGGAGCTTCAACGGTTTTGTGGCATATGAGAAATTCCCTAAGCCCCGGACCCATCTATTTTGGTCAAAAATGAAAATTTTAAAAGTGCCCCTATTTCTGCTTTAAACTTTAGTTACCATCCCAAAATGAATCCCTGAGATGAAAAAAGTTGATTTCGGAGCATGATTTTTGAACAGGAGCTTCAACGGTTTTGGGGCATATGAGAAATTCCATAAGCCCCGGACCCATCGATTTTGGTCAAATATGAAAATTTTAAAAGTGCCCCTATTTCTGCTTTAAACTTTAGTTACCATCCCAAAATGAATCCCTGAGATGAAAAAAGTTGATTTCAGAGCATGATTTGTGAACAGGAGATTCAACGGTTTTGGGGCATATGAGAAATTCCCTAAGCCCCGGACCCATCGATTTTGGTCAAAAATGAAAATTTTAAAAGTGCCCCTATTTCTGCTTTAAACTTTAGTTACCATCCCAAAATGAATCCCTGAGATGAAAAAAGTTGATTTCGGAGCATGATTTTTGAACAGGAGCTTCAAAGGTTTTGGGGCATATGAGAAATTCCCTAAGCCCCGGACCCATCGATTTTGGTCAAAAATGAAAATTTTAAAAGTGCCCCTATTTCTGCTTTAAACTTTAGTTACCATCCCAAAATGAATCCCTGAGATGAAAAAAGTTGATTTCGGAGCATGATTTTTGAACAGGAGCTTCAACGGTTTTGGGGCATATGAGAAATTCCCTAAGCCCCGGACCCATCGATTTTGGTCAAAAATTAAAATTTTAAAAGTGCCCCTATTTCTGCTTTAAACTTTAGTTACCATCCCAAAATGAATCCCTGAGATGAAAAACGTTGATTTCAGAGCATGATTTGTGAACAGGAGATTCAACGGTTTTGGGGCATATGAGAAATTCCCTAAGCCCCGGACCCATCGATTTTGGTCAAAAATGAAAATTTTAAAAGTGCCCCTATTTCTGCTTTAAACTTTAGTTACCATCCCAAAATGAATCCCTGAGATGAAAAAAGTTGATTTCAGAGCATGATTTGTGAACAGGAGATTCAACGGTTTTGGGGCATATGAGAAATTCCCTAAGCCCCGGACCCATAGATTTTGGTCAAATATGAAAATTTTAAAAGTGCCCCTATTTCTGCTTTAAACTTTAGTTACCATCCCAAAATGAATCCCTGAGATGAAAAAAGTTGATTTCAGAGCATGATTTGTGAACAGGAGATTCAACGGTTTTGGGGCATATGAGAAATTCCCTAAGCCCCGGACCCATCGATTTTGGTCAAAAATGAAAATTTTAAAAGTGCCCCTATTTCTGCTTTAAACTTTAGTTACCATCTCCAAATGAATCCCTGAGATGAAAAAAGTTGATTTAGGAGCATGATTTTTGAACAGGAGCTTCAACGGTTTTGGGGCATATGAGAAATTCCCTAAGCCCCGGACCCATCGATTTTGGTCAAAAATGAAAATTTTAAAAGTGCCCCTATTTCTGCTTTAAACTTTAGTTACCATCCCAAAATGAATCCCTGAGATGAAAAAAGTTGATTTCGGAGCATGATTTTTGAACAGGAGCTTCAACGGTTTTGTGGCATATGAGAAATTCCCTGAGCCCCAGACCCATCGATTTTAGTCAAAAATGAAAATTGTAAAAGTGCCCCTATTTCTGCTTTAAACTTTAGTTACCATCCCAAAATGAATCCCTGAGATTAAAAAAGTTGATTTCGGAGCATGATTTTTGAACAGGAGCTTCAACGGTTTTGTGGCATATGAGAAATTCCCTAAGCCCCGGACCCATCTATTTTGGTCAAAAATGAAAATTTTAAAAGTGCCCCTATTGCTGCTTTAAACTTTAGTTACCATCCCAAAATAAATCCCTGAGATGAAAAAAGTTGATTTCGGAGCATGATTTTTGAACAGGAGCTTCAACGGTTTTGGGGCATATGAGAAATTCCATAAGCCCCGGACCCATCGATTTTGGTCAAAAATGAAAATTTTAAAAGTGCCCCTATTTCTGCTTTAAACTTTAGTTATCATCCCAAAATGAATCCCTGAGATGAAAAAAGTTGATTTCAGAGCATGATTTTTGAACAGGAGCTTCAACGGTTTTGTGGCATATGAGAAATTCCCTAAGCCCCGGACACATCGATTTTGGTCAAAAATGAAAATTTTAAAGGTGCCCCTATTTCTGCTTTAAACTTTAGTTACCATCTCAAAATGAATCCCTGAGATGAAAAAAGTTGATTTCGGAGCATGATTTGTGAACAGGAGCTTCAACGGTTTTGTGGCATATGAGAAATTCCCTAAGCCCCGGACCCATCGATTTTGGTCAAAAATGAAAATTTTAAAAGTGCCCCTATTTCTGCTTTAAACTTTAGTTACCATCCCAAAATGAATCCCTGAGATGAAAAAAGTTGATTTCGGAGCATGATTTTTGAACAGGAGCTTCAACGTTTTGGGGCATATGAGAAATTCCATAAGCCCCGGACCCATCGATTTTGGTCAAAAATGAAAATTTTAAAAGTGCCCCTATTTCTGCTTTAAACTTTAGTTACCATCCCAAAATGAATCCCTGAGATGAAAAAAGTTGATTACGGAGCATGATTTTTGAACAGGAGCTTAAACGGTTTTGGGGCATATGAGAAATTCCATAAGCCCCGGACCCATCGATTTTGGTCAAAAATGAAAATTTTAAAAGTGCCCCTATTTCTGCTTTAAACTTTAGTTACCATCCCAAAATGAATCCCTGAGATGAAAAAAGTTGATTTCAGAGCATGATTTTTGAACAGGAGCTTCAACGGGTTTGGGGCATATGAGAAATTCCCTAAGCCCCGGACCCATCGATTTTGGTCAAAAATGAAAATTTTTAAAGTGCCCCTATTTCTTCTTTAAACTTTAGTTACCATCCCAAAATGAATCCCTGAGATGAAAAAAGTTGATTTCAGAGCATGATTTTTGAACAGGAGCTTCAACGGTTTTGTGGCATATGAGAAATTCCCTAAGCCCCAGACCCATCGATTTTGGTCAAAAATGAAAATTTTAAAGGTGCCCCTATTTCTGCTTTAAACTTTAGTTACCATCCCAAAATGAATCCCTGAGATGAAAAAAGTTGATTTCGGAGCATGATTTTTGAACAGGAGCTTCAACGGTTTTGTGGCATATGAGAAATTCCCTAAGCCCCGGACCCATCGATTTTGGTCAAAAATGAAAATTTTAAAAGTGCCCCTATTTCTGCTTTAAACTTTAGTTACCATCCCAAAATGAATCCCTGAGATGAAAAAAGTTGATTTCGGAGCATGATTTTTGAACAGGAGCTTCAACGTTTTGGGGCATATGAGAAATTCCATAAGCCCCGGACCCATCGATTTTGGTCAAAAATGAAAATTTTAAAAGTGCCCCTATTTCTGCTTTAAACTTTAGTTACCATCCCAAAATGAATCCCTGAGATGAAAAAAGTTGATTACGGAGCATGATTTTTGAACAGGAGCTTTAACGGTTTTGGGGCATATGAGAAATTCCATAAGCCCCGGACCCATCGATTTTGGTCAAAAATGAAAATTTTAAAAGTGCCCCTATTTCTGCTTTAAACTTTAGTTACCATCCCAAAATGAATCCCTGAGATGAAAAAAGTTGATTTCAGAGCATGATTTTTGAACAGGAGCTTCAACTGTTTTGTGGCATATGAGAAATTCCCTAAGCCCCGGACCCATCGATTTTGGTCAAAAATGAAAATTTTAAAAGTGCCCCTATTTCTGCTTTAAACTTTAGTTACCATCCCAAAATGAATCCCTGAGATGAAAAAAGTTGATTTCGGAGCATGATTTTTGAACAGGAGCTTCAACGGTTTTGTGGCATATGAGAAATTCCCTAAGCCCCGGACCCATCGATTTTGGTCAAAAATGAAAATTTTAAAAGTGCCCCTATTTCTGCTTTAAACTTTAGTTACCATCCCAAAATGAATCCCTGAGATGAAAAAAGTTGATTTCGGAGCATGATTTTTGAACAGGAGCTTCAACGGGTTTGGGGCATATGAGAAATTCCCTAAGCCCCGGACCCATCGATTTTGGTCAAAAATGAAAATTTTAAAAGTGCCCCTATTTCTGCTTTAAACTTTAGTTACCATCCCAAAATGAATCCCTAAGATGAAAAAAGTTGATTTCAGAGCATGATTTTTGAACAGAAGCTTCAACTGTTTTGTGGCATATGAGAAATTCCCTAAGCCCCGGACCCATCAATTTTGGTCAAAAATGAAAATTTTAAAAGTGCCCCTATTTCTGCTTTAAACTTTAGTTACCATCCCAAAATGAATCCCTGAGATGAAAAAAGTTGATTTCGGAGAATGATTTTTGAACAGGAGATTCAACGGGTTTGGGGCATATGAGAAATTCCCTAAGCCCCGGACCCATCGATTTTGGTCAAAAATGAAAATTTTAAAAGTGCCCCTATTTCTGCTTTAAACTTTAGTTACCATCCCAAAATGAATCCCTGAGATGAAAAAAGTTGATTTCGGAGCATGATTTTTGAACAGGAGCTTCAACGTTTTGGGGCATATGAGAAATTCCATAAGCCCCGGACCCATCGATTTTGGTCAAAAATGAAAATTTTAAAAGTGCCCCTATTTCTGCTTTAAACTTTAGTTACCATCCCAAAATGAATCCCTGAGATGAAAAAAGTTGATTACGGAGCATGATTTTTGAACAGGAGCTTAAACGGTTTTGGGGCATATGAGAAATTCCATAAGCCCCGGACCCATCGATTTTGGTCAAAAATGAAAATTTTAAAAGTGCCCCTATTTCTGCTTTAAACTTTAGTTACCATCCCAAAATGAATCCCTGAGATGAAAAAAGTTGATTTCAGAGCATGATTTTTGAACAGGAGCTTCAACGGGTTTGGGGCATATGAGAAATTCCCTAAGCCCCGGACCCATCGATTTTGGTCAAAAATGAAAATTTTTAAAGTGCCCCTATTTCTTCTTTAAACTTTAGTTACCATCCCAAAATGAATCCCTGAGATGAAAAAAGTTGATTTCAGAGCATGATTTTTGAACAGGAGCTTCAACGGTTTTGTGGCATATGAGAAATTCCCTAAGCCCCAGACCCATCGATTTTGGTCAAAAATGAAAATTTTAAAGGTGCCCCTATTTCTGCTTTAAACTTTAGTTACCATCCCAAAATGAATCCCTGAGATGAAAAAAGTTGATTTCGGAGCATGATTTTTGAACAGGAGCTTCAACGGTTTTGTGGCATATGAGAAATTCCCTAAGCCCCGGACCCATCGATTTTGGTCAAAAATGAAAATTTTAAAAGTGCCCCTATTTCTGCTTTAAACTTTAGTTACCATCCCAAAATGAATCCCTGAGATGAAAAAAGTTGATTTCGGAGCATGATTTTTGAACAGGAGCTTCAACGTTTTGGGGCATATGAGAAATTCCATAAGCCCCGGACCCATCGATTTTGGTCAAAAATGAAAATTTTAAAAGTGCCCCTATTTCTGCTTTAAACTTTAGTTACCATCCCAAAATGAATCCCTGAGATGAAAAAAGTTGATTACGGAGCATGATTTTTGAACAGGAGCTTTAACGGTTTTGGGGCATATGAGAAATTCCATAAGCCCCGGACCCATCGATTTTGGTCAAAAATGAAAATTTTAAAAGTGCCCCTATTTCTGCTTTAAACTTTAGTTACCATCCCAAAATGAATCCCTGAGATGAAAAAAGTTGATTTCAGAGCATGATTTTTGAACAGGAGCTTCAACTGTTTTGTGGCATATGAGAAATTCCCTAAGCCCCGGACCCATCGATTTTGGTCAAAAATGAAAATTTTAAAAGTGCCCCTATTTCTGCTTTAAACTTTAGTTACCATCCCAAAATGAATCCCTGAGATGAAAAAAGTTGATTTCGGAGCATGATTTTTGAACAGGAGCTTCAACGGTTTTGTGGCATATGAGAAATTCCCTAAGCCCCGGACCCATCGATTTTGGTCAAAAATGAAAATTTTAAAAGTGCCCCTATTTCTGCTTTAAACTTTAGTTACCATCCCAAAATGAATCCCTGAGATGAAAAAAGTTGATTTCGGAGCATGATTTTTGAACAGGAGCTTCAACGGGTTTGGGGCATATGAGAAATTCCCTAAGCCCCGGACCCATCGATTTTGGTCAAAAATGAAAATTTTAAAAGTGCCCCTATTTCTGCTTTAAACTTTAGTTACCATCCCAAAATGAATCCCTAAGATGAAAAAAGTTGATTTCAGAGCATGATTTTTGAACAGAAGCTTCAACTGTTTTGTGGCATATGAGAAATTCCCTAAGCCCCGGACCCATCAATTTTGGTCAAAAATGAAAATTTTAAAAGTGCCCCTATTTCTGCTTTAAACTTTAGTTACCATCCCAAAATGAATCCCTGAGATGAAAAAAGTTGATTTCGGAGAATGATTTTTGAACAGGAGATTCAACGGGTTTGGGGCATATGAGAAATTCCCTAAGCCCCGGACCCATCGATTTTGGTCAAAAATGAAAATTTTAAAAGTGCCCCTATTTCTGCTTTAAACTTTAGTTACCATCCCAAAATGAATCCCTGAGATGAAAAAAGTTGATTTCGGAGCATGATTTTTGAACAGGAGCTTCAACGGTTTTGTGGCATATGAGAAATTCCCTAAGCCCCGGACCCATCAATTTTGGTCAAAAATGAAAATTTTAAAAGTGCCCCTATTTCTGCTTTAAACTTTAGTTACCATCCCAAAATGAATCCCTGAGATGAAAAAAGTTGATTTCGGAGCATGATTTTTGAACAGGAGCTTCAATGGTTTTGGGGCATATGAGAAATTCCATAAGCCCCGGACCCATCGATTTTGGTCAAAAATGAAAATTTTAAAGGTGCCCCTATTTCTGCTTTAAACTTTAGTTACCATCCCAAAATGAATCCCTGAGATGAAAAAAGTTGATTTCGGAGCATGATTTTTGAACAGGAGCTTCAACGGTTTTGGGGCATATGAGAAATTCCCTAAGCCCCGGACCCATCGATTTTGGTCAAAAATGAAAATTTTAAAAGTGCCCCTATTTCTGCTTTAAACTTTAGTTACCATCCCAAAATGAATCCCTGAGATGAAAAAAGTTGTTTTCGGAGCATGATTTTTGAACAGGAGCTTCAACGGTTTTGTGGCATATGAGAAATTCCCTAAGCCCCGGACCCATCGATTTTGGTCAAAAATGAAAATTTTAAAAGTGCCCCTATTTCTGCTTTAAACTTTAGTTACCATCCCAAAATGAATCCCTGAGATGAAAAAAGTTGATTTCGGTGCATGATTTTTGAACAGGAGCTTCAACGGTTTTGTGGCATATGAGAAATTCCCTAAGCCTCGGACCCATCGATTTTGGTCAAAAATGAAAATTTTAAAAGTGCCCCTATTTCTGCTTTAAACTTTAGTTACCATCCCAAAATGAATCCCTGAGATGAAAAAAGTTGATTTCGGAGCATGATTTTTGAACAGGAGCTTCAACGGTTTTGGGGCATATGAGAAATTCCCTAAGCCCCGGACCCATCGATTTTGGTCAAAAATGAAAATTTTAAAAGTGCCCATATTTCTGCTTTAAACTTTAGTTACCATCCCAAAATGAATCCCTGAGATGAAAAAAGTTGATTTCGGAGCATGATTTTTGAACAGGAGCTTCAACGGTTTTGGGGCATATGAGAAATTCCCTAAGCCCCAGACCCATCGATTTTGGTCAAAAATGAAAATTTTAAAAGTGCCCCTATTTCTGCTTTAAACTTTAGTTACCATCCCAAAATGAATCCCTGAGATGAAAAAAGTTGTTTTCGGAGCATGATTTTTGAACAGGAGCTTCAACGGTTTTGTGGCATATGAGAAATTCCCTAAGCCCCGGACCCATCGATTTTGGTCAAAAATGAAAATTTTAGAAGTGCCCCTATTTCTGCTTTAAACTTTAGTTACCATCCCAAAATGAATCCCTGAGATGAAAAAAGTTGATTTCGGAGCATGATTTTTGAACAGGAGCTTCAACGGTTTTGTGGCATATGAGAAATTCCCTAAGCCTCGGACCCATCGATTTTGGTCAAAAATGAAAATTTTAAAAGTGCCCCTATTTCTGCTTTAAACTTTAGTTACCATCCCAAAATGAATCCCTGAGATGAAAAAAGTTGATTTCGGAGCATGATTTTTGAACAGGAGCTTCAACGGTTTTGTGGCATATGAGAAATTCCCTAAGCCCCGGACCCATCGATATTGGTCAAAAATGAAAATTTTAAAGGTGCCCCTATTTCTGCTTTAAACTTTAGTTACCATCCCAAAATGAATCCCTGAGATGAAAAAAGTTGATTTCGGAGCATGATTTTTGAACAGGAGCTTCAACGGTTTTGTGGCATATGAGAAATTCCCTAAGCCCCGGACCCATCGATTTTGGTCAAAAATGAAAATTTTAAAAGTGCCCCTATTTCTGCTTTAAACTTTAGTTACCATCCCAAAATGAATCCCTGAGATGAAAAAAGTTGATTTCGGAGCATGATTTTTGAACAGGAGCTTCAACGTTTTGGGGCATATGAGAAATTCCATAAGCCCCGGACCCATCGATATTGGTCAAAAATGAAAATTTTAAAAGTGCCCCTATTTCTGCTTTAAACTTTAGTTACCATCCCAAAATGAATCCCTGAGATGAAAAAAGTTGATTACGGAGCATGATTTTTGAACAGGAGCTTTAACGGTTTTGGGGCATATGAGAAATTCCATAAGCCCCGGACCCATCGATTTTGGTCAAAAATGAAAATTGTAAAAGTGCCCCTATTTCTGCTTTAAACTTTAGTTACCATCCCAAAATGAATCCCTGAGATGAAAAAAGTTGATTTCAGAGCATGATTTTTGAACAGGAGCTTCAACTGTTTTGTGGCATATGAGAAATTCCCTAAGCCCCGGACCCATCGATTTTGGTCAAAAATGAAAATTTTAAAAGTGCCCCTATTTCTGCTTTAAACTTTAGTTACCATCCCAAAATGAATCCCTGAGATGAAAAAAGTTGATTTCGGAGCATGATTTTTGAACAGGAGCTTCAACGGTTTTGTGGCATATGAGAAATTCCCTAAGCCCCGGACCCATCGATTTTGGTCAAAAATGAAAATTTTAAAAGTGCCCCTATTTCTGCTTTAAACTTTAGTTACCATCCCAAAATGAATCCCTGAGATGAAAAAAGTTGATTTCGGAGCATGATTTTTGAACAGGAGCTTCAACGGGTTTGGGGCATATGAGAAATTCCCTAAGCCCCGGACCCATCGATTTTGGTCAAAAATGAAAATTTTAAAAGTGCCCCTATTTCTGCTTTAAACTTTAGTTACCATCCCAAAATGAATCCCTAAGATGAAAAAAGTTGATTTCAGAGCATGATTTTTGAACAGAAGCTTCAACTGTTTTGTGGCATATGAGAAATTCCCTAAGCCCCGGACCCATCAATTTTGGTCAAAAATGAAAATTTTAAAAGTGCCCCTATTTCTGCTTTAAACTTTAGTTACCATCCCAAAATGAATCCCTGAGATGAAAAAAGTTGATTTCGGAGAATGATTTTTGAACAGGAGATTCAACGGGTTTGGGGCATATGAGAAATTCCCTAAGCCCCAGACCCATCGATTTTGGTCAAAAATGAAAATTTTAAAAGTGCCCCTATTTCTGCTTTAAACTTTAGTTACCATCCCAAAATGAATCCCTGAGATGAAAAAAGTTGATTTCGGAGCATGATTTTTGAACAGGAGCTTCAACGGTTTTGTGGCATATGAGAAATTCCCTAAGCCCCGGACCCATCAATTTTGGTCAAAAATGAAAATTTTAAAAGTGCCCCTATTTCTGCTTTAAACTTTAGTTACCATCCCAAAATGAATCCCTGAGATGAAAAAAGTTGATTTCGGAGCATGATTTTTGAACAGGAGCTTCAATGGTTTTGGGGCATATGAGAAATTCCATAAGCCCCGGACCCATCGATTTTGGTCAAAAATGAAAATTTTAAAGGTGCCCCTATTTCTGCTTTAAACTTTAGTTACCATCCCAAAATGAATCCCTGAGATGAAAAAAGTTGATTTCGGAGCATGATTTTTGAACAGGAGCTTCAACGGTTTTGGGGCATATGAGAAATTCCCTAAGCCCCGGACCCATCGATTTTGGTCAAAAATGAAAATTTTAAAAGTGCCCCTATTTCTGCTTTAAACTTTAGTTACCATCCCAAAATGAATCCCTGAGATGAAAAAAGTTGTTTTCGGAGCATGATTTTTGAACAGGAGCTTCAACGGTTTTGTGGCATATGAGAAATTCCCTAAGCCCCGGACCCATCGATATTGGTCAAAAATGAAAATTTTAAAAGTTCCCCTATTTCTGCTTTAAACTTTAGTTACCATCCCAAAATGAATCCCTGAGATGAAAAAAGTTGATTTCGGAGCATGATTTTTGAACAGGAGCTTCAACGGATTTGGGGCATATGAGAAATTCCCTAAGCCCCGGACCCATCGATTTTGGTCAAAAATGAAAATTTTAAAAGTGCCCCTATTTCTGCTTTAAACTTTAGTTACCATCCCAAAATGAATCCCTGAGATGAAAAAAGTTGATTTCGGAGCATGATTTTTGAACAGGAGCTTCAACGGTTTTGTGGCATATGAGAAATTCCCTAAGCCCCGGACCCATCGATTTTGGTCAAAAATGAAAATTTTAAAAGTGCCCCTATTTCTGCTTTAAACTTTAGTTACCATCCCAAAATGAATCCCTGAGATGAAAAAAGTTGATTTCGGAGCATGATTTTTGAACAGGAGCTTCAACGGATTTGGGGCATATGAGAAATTCCCTAAGCCCCGGACCCATCGATTTTGGTCAAAAATGAAAATTTTAAAAGTGCCCCTATTTCTGCTTTAAACTTTAGTTACCATCCCAAAATGAATCCCTGAGATGAAAAAAGTTGATTTCGGAGCATGATTTTTTAACAGGAGCTTCAACGGTTTTGGGGCATATGAGAAATTCCATAAGCCCCGGACCCATCGATTTTGGTCAAAAATGAAAATTTTAAAAGTGCCCCTATTTCTGCTTTAAACTTTAGTTACCATCCCAAAATGAATCCCTGAGATGAAAAAAGTTGATTTCAGAGCATGATTTGTGAACAGGAGCTTCAACGGTTTTGGGGCATATGAGAAATTCCCTAAGCCCCGGACCCATCGATTTTGGTCAAAAATGAAAATTTTAAAAGTGCCCCTATTTCTGCTTTAAACTTTAGTTACCATCCCAAAATGAATCCCTGAGATGAAAAAAGTTGATTTTGGACATGATTTTTGAACAGGAGCTTCAACGGTTTTGTGGCATATGAGAAATTCCCTGAGCACCGGACCCATCGATTTTGGTCAAAAATAAAAATTTTAAAAGTGCCCCTATTTCTGCTTTAAACTTTAGTTACCGTCCCAAAATGAATACCTGAGATGAAAAAAGTTGATTTCGGAGCATGATTTTTGAACAGGAGCTTCAACGGTTTTGGGGCATATGAGAAATTCCCTAAGCCCCGGACCCATCGATTTTGGTCAAAAATGAAAATTTTAAAAGTGCCCCTATTTCTGCTTTAAACTTTAGTTACCATCTCCAAATGAATCCCTGAGATGAAAAAAGTTGATTTCGGATCATGATTTTTGAACAGGAGCTTCAACGGTTTTGTGGCATATGAGAAATTCCCTAAGCCCCGGACCCATCGATTTTGGTCAAAAATGAAAATTTTAAAAGTGCCCCTATTTCTGCTTTAAACTTTAGTTACCATCCCAAAATGAATCCCTGAGATGAAAAGAGTTGATTTCGGAGCATGAATTTAGAACAGGAGCTTCAACGGTTTTGTGGCATATGAGAAATTCCCTAAGCCCCGGACCCATCGATTTTGGTCAAAAATGAAAATTTTAAAAGTGCCCCTATTTCTGCTTTAAACTTTAGTTACCATCCCAAAATGAATCCCTGAGATGAAAAAAGTTGATTTCGGATCATGATTTTTGAACAGGAGCTTCAACGGTTTTGTGGCATATGAGAAATTCCCTAAGCCCCGGACCCATCGATTTTGGTCAAAAATTAAAATTTTAAAAGTGCCCCTATTTCTGCTTTAAACTTTAGTTACCATCCCAAAATGAATCCCTGAGAGGAAAAAAGTTTATTTCGGAGCATGATTTTTGAACAGGAGCTTCAACGGTTTTGTGGCATATGAGAAATTCCCTAAGCCCCGGACCCATCGATTCTGGTCAAAAATGAAAATTTTAAAAGTGCCCCTATTTCTGCTTTAAACTTTAGTTACCATCCCAAAATGAATCCCTAAGATGAAAAAAGTTGATTTCGGAGCATGATTTTTGAACAGGAGCTTCAACGGTTTTGTGGCATATGAGAAATTCCCTAAGCCCCGGACCCATCGATTTTGGTCTAAAATGAAAATTTTAAAAGTGCCCCTATTTCTGCTTTAAACTTTAGTTACCATCCCAAAATGATTCCCTGAGATGGAAAAAGTTGATTTCAGAGCATGATTTGTGAACAGGAGATTCAACGGTTTTGGGGCATATGAGAAATTCCCTAAGCCCCGGACCCATCGATTTTGGTCAAAAATGAAAATTTTAAAAGTGCCCCTATTTCTGCTTTAAACTTTAGTTACCATCCCAAAATGAATCCCTGAGATGAAAAAAGTTGATTTCAGAGCATGATTTGTGAACAGGAGATTCAACGGTTTTGGGGCATATGAGAAATTCCCTAAGCCCCGGACCCATCGATTTTGGTCAAAAATGAAAATTTTAAAAGTGCCCCTATTTCTGCTTTAAACTTTAGTTACCATCCCAAAATGAATCCCTGAGATGAAAAAAGTTGATTTTGGAGCATGATTTTTGAACAGGAGCTTCAACGGTTTTGGGGCATATGAGAAATTCCCTAAGCCCCGGACCCATCGATTTTGGTCAAAAATGAAAATTTTAAAAGTGCCCCTATTTCTGCTTTAAACTTTAGTTACCATCCCAAAATGAATCCCTGAGATGAAAAAAGTTGATTTCAGAGCATGATTTGTGAACAGGAGATTCAACGGTTTTGGGGCATATGAGAAATTCCCTAAGCCCCGGACCCATCGATTTTGGTCAAAAATGAAAATTTTAAAAGTGCCCCTATTTCTGCTTTAAACTTTAGTTACCATCCCAAAATGAATCCCTGAGATGAAAAAAGTTGATTTCGGAGCATGATTTTTGAACAGGAGCTTCAACGGTTTTGGGGCATATGAGAAATTCCCTAAGCCCCGGACCCATCGATTTTGGTCAAAAATGAAAATTTTAAAAGTGCCCCTATTTCTGCTTTAAACTTTAGTTACCATCCCAAAATGAATCCCTGAGATGAAAAAAGTTGATTTCAGAGCATGATTTTTGAACAGGAGCTTCAACGGTTTTGGGGCATATGAGAAATTCCCTAAGCCCCGGACCCATCGATTTTGGTCAAAAATGAAAATTTTAAAAGTGCCCCTATTTCTGCTTTAAACTTTAGTTACCATCCCAAAATGAATCCCTGAGATGAAAAAAGTTGATTTCGGACATGATTTTTTAACAGGAGCTTCAACGGTTTTGTGGCATATGAGAAATTCCCTGAGCACCGGACCCATCGATTTTGGTCAAAAATAAAAATTTTAAAAGTGCCCCAATTTCTGCTTTAAACTTTAGTTACCGTCCCAAAATGAATACCTGAGATGAAAAAAGTTGATTTCGGAGCATGATTTTTGAACAGGAGCTTCAACGGTTTTGGGGCATATGAGAAATTCCCTGAGCCCCAGACCCATCGATTTTAGTCAAAAATGAAAATTGTAAAAGTGCCCCTATTTCTGCTTTAAACTTTAGTTACCATCCCAAAATGAATCCCTGAGATGAAAAAAGTTGATTTCGGAGCATGATTTTTGAACAGGAGCTTCAACGGTTTTGGGGCATATGAGAAATTCCCTAAGCCCCGGACCCATCGATTTTGGTCAAAAATGAAAATTTTAAAAGTGCCCCTATTTCTGCTTTAAACTTTAGTTACCATCTCCAAATGAATCCCTGAGATGAAAAAAGTTGATTTCGGATCATGATTTTTGAACAGGAGCTTCAACGGTTTTGTGGCATATGAGAAATTCCCTAAGCCCCGGACCCATCGATTTTGGTCAAAAATGAAAATTTTAAAAGTGCCCCTATTTCTGCTTTAAACTTTAGTTACCATCCCAAAATGAATCCCTGAGATGAAAAAAGTTGATTTCGGAGCATGATTTTTGAACAGGAGCTTCAACGGTTTTGGGGCATATGGGAAATTCCCTAAGCCCCGGACCCATCGATTTTGGTCAAAAATGAAAATTTTAAAAGTGCCCCTATTTCTGCTTTAAACTTTAGTTACCATCCCAAAATGAATCCCTGAGATGAAAAAAGTTGATTTCGGAGCATGATTTTTGAACAGGAGCTTCAACGGTTTTGTGGCATATGAGAAATTCCCTGAGCCCCAGACCCATCGATTTTAGTCAAAAATGAAAATTGTAAAAGTGCCCCTATTTCTGCTTTAAACTTTAGTTACCATCCCAAAATGAATCCCTGAGATGAAAAAAGTTGATTTCGGAGCATGATTTTTGAACAGGAGCTTCAACGGTTTTGGGGCATATGAGAAATTCCCTAAGCCCCGGACCCATCGATTTTGGTCAAAAATGAAAATTTTAAAAGTGCCCCTATTTCTGCTTTAAACTTTAGTTACCATCTTCAAATGAATCCCTGAGATGAAAAAAGTTGATTTCGGATCATGATTTTTGAACAGGAGCTTCAACGGTTTTGTGGCATATGAGAAATTCCCTAAGCCCCAGACCCATCGATTCTGGTCAAAAATGAAAATTTTAAAAGTGCCCCTATTTCTGCTTTAAACTTTAGTTACCATCCCAAAATGAATCCCTAAGATGAAAAAAGTTGATTTCGGAGCATGATTTTTGAACAGGAGCTTCAACGGTTTTGTGGCATATGAGAAATTCCCTAAGCCCCGGACCCATCGATTTTGGTCTAAAATGAAAATTTTAAAAGTGCCCCTATTTCTGCTTTAAACTTTAGTTACCATCCCAAAATGAATCCCTGAGATGAAAAAAGTTGATTTCAGAGCATGATTTGTGAACAGGAGATTCAACGGTTTTGGGGCATATGAGAAATTCCCTAAGCCCCGGACCCATCGATTTTGGTCAAATATGAAAATTTTAAAAGTGCCCCTATTTCTGCTTTAAACTTTAGTTACCATCCCAAAATGAATCCCTGAGATGAAAAAAGTTGATTTCAGAGCATGATTTGTGAACAGGAGATTCAACGGTTTTGGGGCATATGAGAAATTCCCTAAGCCCCGGACCCATCGATTTTGGTCAAAAATGAAAATTTTAAAAGTGCCCCTATTTCTGCTTTAAACTTTAGTTACATCCCAAAATGAATCCCTGAGATGAAAAAAGTTGATTTCGGAGCATGATTTTTGAACAGGAGCTTCAAAGGTTTTGGGGCATATGAGAAATTCCCTAAGTCCCGGACCCATCGATTTTGGTCAAAAATGAAAATTTTAAAAGTGCCCCTATTTCTGCTTTAAACTTTAGTTACCATCCCAAAATGAATCCCTGAGATGAAAAAAGTTGATTTCGGAGCATGATTTTTGAACAGGAGCTTCAACGGTTTTGGGGCATATGAGAAATTCCCTAAGCCCCGGACCCATCGATTTTGGTCAAAAATGAAAATTTTAAAAGTGCCCCTATTTCTGCTTTAAACTTTAGTTACCATCCCAAAATGAATCCCTGAGATGAAAAACGTTGATTTCAGAGCATGATTTGTGAACAGGAGATTCAACGGTTTTGGGGCATATGAGAAATTCCCTAAGCCCCGGACCCATCGATTTTGGTCAAAAATGAAAATTTTAAAAGTGCCCCTATTTCTGCTTTAAACTTTAGTTACCATCCCAAAATGAATCCCTGAGATGAAAAAAGTTGATTTCGGAGCATGATTTTTGAACAGGAGCTTCAACGGTTTTGGGGCATATGAGAAATTCCCTAAGCCCCGGACCCATCGATTTTGGTCAAAAATGAAAATTTTAAAAGTGCCCCTATTTCTGCTTTAAACTTTAGTTACCATCCCAAAATGAATCCCTGAGATGAAAAAAGTTGATTTCAGAGCATGATTTTTGAACAGGAGCTTCAACGGTTTTGGGGCATATGAGAAATTCCCTAAGCCCCGGACCCATCGATTTTGGTTAAAAATGAAAATTTTAAAAGTGCCCCTATTTCTGCTTTAAACTTTAGTTACCATCCCAAAATGAATCCCTGAGATGAAAAAAGTTGATTTCGGACATGATTTTTGAACAGGAGCTTCAACGGTTTTGTGGCATATGAGAAATTCCCTGAGCACCGGACCCATCGATTTTGGTCAAAAATAAAAATTTTAAAAGTGCCCCTATTTCTGCTTTAAACTTTAGTTACCGTCCCAAAATGAATACCTGAGATGAAAAAAGTGGATTTCGGAGCATGATTTTTGAACAGGAGCTTCAACGGTTTTGGGGCATATGAGAAATTCCCTGAGCCCCAGACCCATCGATTTTAGTCAAAAATGAAAATTGTAAAAGTGCCCCTATTTCTGCTTTAAACTTTAGTTACCATCCCAAAATGAATCCCTGAGATGAAAAAAGTTGATTTCGGAGCATGATTTTTGAACAGGAGCTTCAACGGTTTTGGGGCATATGAGAAATTCCCTAAGCCCCGGACCCATCGATTTTGGTCAAAAATGAAAATTTTAAAAGTGCCCCTATTTCTGCTTTAAACTTTAGTTACCATCTCCAAATGAATCCCTGAGATGAAAATAGTTGATTTCGGATCATGATTTTTGAACAGGAGCTTCAACGGTTTTGTGGCATATGAGAAATTCCCTAAGCCCCGGACCCATCGATTTTGGTCAAAAATGAAAATTTTAAAAGTGCCCCTATTTCTGCTTTAAACTTTAGTTACCATCCCAAAATGAATCCCTGAGATGAAAAAAGTTGATTTCGGAGCATGATTTTTGAACAGGAGCTTCAACGGTTTTGTGGCATATGAGAAATTCCCTGAGCCCCAGACCCATCGATTTTAGTCAAAAATGAAAATTGTAAAAGTGCCCCTATTTCTGCTTTAAACTTTAGTTACCATCCCAAAATGAATCCCTGAGATGAAAAAAGTTGATTTCGGAGCATGATTTTTGAACAGGAGCTTCAACGGTTTTGGGGCATATGAGAAATTCCCTAAGCCCCGGACCCATCGATTTTGGTCAAAAATGAAAATTTTAAAAGTGCCCCTATTTCTGCTTTAAACTTTAGTTACCATCTCCAAATGAATCCCTGAGATGAAAAAAGTTGATTTCGGATCATGATTTTTGAACAGGAGCTTCAACGGTTTTGTGGCATATGAGAAATTCCCTAAGCCCCGGACCCATCGATTCTGGTCAAAAATGAAAATTTTAAAAGTGCCCCTATTTCTGCTTTAAACTTTAGTTACCATCCCAAAATGAATCCCTGAGATGAAAAAAGTTGATTTCGGAGCATGATTTTTGAACAGGAGCTTCAACGGTTTTGGGGCATATGAGAAATTCCCTTAGCCCCGGACCCATCGATTTTGGTCAAAAATGAAAATTTTAAAAGTGCCCCTATTTCTGCTTTAAACTTTAGTTACCATCTCCAAATGAATCCCTGAGATGAAAAAAGTTGATTTCGGATCATGATTTTTGAACAGGAGCTTCAACGGTTTTGTGGCATATGAGAAATTCCCTAAGCCCCGGACCCATCGATTCTGGTCAAAAATGAAAATTTTAAAAGTGCCCCTATTTCTGCTTTAAACTTTAGTTACCATCCCAAAATGAATCCCTAAGATGAAAAAAGTTGATTTCGGAGCATGATTTTTGAACAGGAGCTTCAACGGTTTTGTGGCATATGAGAAATTCCCTAAGCCCCGGACCCATCGATTTTGATCTAAAATGAAAATTTTAAAAGTGCCCCTATTTCTGCTTTAAACTTTAGTTACCATCCCAAAATGAATCCCTGAGATGAAAAAAGTTGATTTCAGAGCATGATTTGTGAACAGGAGATTCAACGGTTTTGGGGCATATGAGAAATTCCCTAAGCCCCGGACCCATCGATTTTGGTCAAATATGAAAATTTTAAAAGTGCCCCTATTTCTGCTTTAAACTTTAGTTACCATCCCAAAATGAATCCCTGAGATGAAAAAAGTTGATTTCAGAGCATGATTTGTGAACAGGAGATTCAACGGTTTTGGGGCATATGAGAAATTCCCTAAGCCCCGGACCCATCGATTTTGGTCAAAAATGAAAATTTTAAAAGTGCCCCTATTTCTGCTTTAAACTTTAGTTACCATCCCAAAATGAATCCCTGAGATGAAAAAAGTTGATTTCGGAGCATGATTTTTGAACAGGAGCTTCAAAGGTTTTGGGGCATATGAGAAATTCCCTAAGCCCCGGACCCATCGATTTTGGTCAAAAATGAAAATTTTAAAAGTGCCCCTATTTCTGCTTTAAACTTTAGTTACCATCCCAAAATGAATCCCTGAGATGAAAAAAGTTGATTTCGGAGCATGATTTTTGAACAGGAGCTTCAACGGTTTTGGGGCATATGAGAAATTCCCTAAGCCCCGGACCCATCGATTTTGGTCAAAAATTAAAATTTTAAAAGTGCCCCTATTTCTGCTTTAAACTTTAGTTACCATCCCAAAATGAATCCCTGAGATGAAAAACGTTGATTTCAGAGCATGATTTGTGAACAGGAGATTCAACGGTTTTGGGGCATATGAGAAATTCCCTAAGCCCCGGACCCATCGATTTTGGTCAAAAATGAAAATTTTAAAAGTGCCCCTATTTCTGCTTTAAACTTTAGTTACCATCCCAAAATGAATCCCTGAGATGAAAAAAGTTGATTTCAGAGCATGATTTGTGAACAGGAGATTCAACGGTTTTGGGGCATATGAGAAATTCCCTAAGCCCCGGACCCATCGATTTTGGTCAAATATGAAAATTTTAAAAGTGCCCCTATTTCTGCTTTAAACTTTAGTTACCATCCCAAAATGAATCCCTGAGATGAAAAAAGTTGATTTCAGAGCATGTTTTGTGAACAGGAGATTCAACGGTTTTGGGGCATATGAGAAATTCCCTAAGCCCCGGACCCATCGATTTTGGTCAAAAATGAAAATTTTAAAAGTGCCCCTATTTCTGCTTTAAACTTTAGTTACCATCCCAAAATGAATCCCTGAGATGAAAAAAGTTGATTTCGGAGCATGATTTTTGAACAGGAGCTTCAAAGGTTTTGGGGCATATGAGAAATTCCCTAAGCCCCGGACCCATCGATTTTGGTCAAAAATGAAAATTTTAAAAGTGCCCCTATTTCTGCTTTAAACTTTAGTTACCATCCCAAAATGAATCCCTGAGATGAAAAAAGTTGATTTCGGAGCATGATTTTTGAACAGGAGCTTCAACGGTTTTGGGGCATATGAGAAATTCCCTAAGCCCCGGACCCATCGATTTTGGTCAAAAATGAAAATTTTAAAAGTGCCCCTATTTCTGCTTTAAACTTTAGTTACCATCCCAAAATGAATCCCTGAGATGAAAAACGTTGATTTCAGAGCATGATTTGTGAACAGGAGATTCAACGGTTTTGGGGCATATGAGAAATTCCCTAAGCCCCGGACCCATCGATTTTGGTCAAAAATGAAAATTTTAAAAGTGCCCCTATTTCTGCTTTAAACTTTAGTTACCATCCCAAAATGAATCCCTGAGATGAAAAAAGTTGATTTCGGAGCATGATTTTTGAACAGGAGCTTCAACGGTTTTGGGGCATATGAGAAATTCCCTAAGCCCCGGACCCATCGATTTTGGTCAAAAATGAAAATTTTAAAAGTGCCCCTATTTCTGCTTTAAACTTTAGTTACCATCCCAAAATGAATCCCTGAGATGAAAAAAGTTGATTTCAGAGCATGATTTTTGAACAGGAGCTTCAACGGTTTTGGGGCATATGAGAAATTCCCTAAGCCCCGGACCCATCGATTTTGGTCAAAAATGAAAATTTTAAAAGTGCCCCTATTTCTGCTTTAAACTTTAGTTACCATCCCAAAATGAATCCCTGAGATGAAAAAAGTTGATTTCGGACATGATTTTTGAACAGGAGCTTCAACGGTTTTGTGGCATATGAGAAATTCCCTGAGCACCGGACCCATCGATTTTGGTCAAAAATAAAAATTTTAAAAGTGCCCCTATTTCTGCTTTAAACTTTAGTTACCGTCCCAAAATGAATACCTGAGATGAAAAAAGTTGATTTCGGAGCATGATTTTTGAACAGGAGCATCAACGGTTTTGGGGCATATGAGAAATTCCCTGAGCCCCAGACCCATCGATTTTAGTCAAAAATGAAAATTGTAAAAGTGCCCCTATTTCTGCTTTAAACTTTAGTTACCATCCCAAAATGAATCCCTGAGATGAAAAAAGTTGATTTCGGAGCATGATTTTTGAACAGGAGCTTCAACGGTTTTGGGGCATATGAGAAATTCCCTAAGCCCCGGACCCATCGATTTTGGTCAAAAATGAAAATTTTAAAAGTGCCCCTATTTCTGCTTTAAACTTTAGTTACCATCTCCAAATAAATCCCTGAGATGAAAAAAGTTGATTTCGGATCATGATTTTTGAACAGGAGCTTCAACGGTTTTGTGGCATATGAGAAATTCCCTAAGCCCCGGACCCATCGATTTTGGTCAAAAATGAAAATTTTAAAAGTGCCCCTATTTCTGCTTTAAACTTTAGTTACCATCCCAAAATGAATCCCTGAGATGAAAAAAGTTGATTTCGGAGCATGATTTTTGAACAGGAGCTTCAACGGTTTTGGGGCATATGAGAAATTCCCTAAGCCCCGGACCCATCGATTTTGGTCAAAAATGAAAATTTTAAAAGTGCCCCTATTTCTGCTTTAAACTTTAGTTACCATCCCAAAATGAATCCCTGAGATGAAAAAAGTTGATTTCGGAGCATGATTTTTGAACAGGAGCTTCAACGGTTTTGTGGCATATGAGAAATTCCCTGAGCCCCAGACCCATCGATTTTAGTCAAAAATGAAAATTGTAAAAGTGCCCCTATTTCTGCTTTAAACTTTAGTTACCATCCCAAAATGAATCCCTGAGATGAAAAAAGTTGATTTCGGAGCATGATTTTTGAACAGGAGCTTCAACGGTTTTGGGGCATATGAGAAATTCCCTAAGCCCCGGACCCATCGATTTTGGTCAAAAATGAACATTTTAAAAGTGCCCCTATTTCTGCTTTAAACTTTAGTTACCATCTCCAAATGAATCCCTGAGATGAAAAAAGTTGATTTCGGATCATGATTTTTGAACAGGAGCTTCAACGGTTTTGTGGCATATGAGAAATTCCCTAAGCCCCGGACCCATCGATTTTGGTCAAAAATGAAAATTTTAAAAGTGCCCCTATTTCTGCTTTAAACTTTAGTTACCATCCCAAAATGAATCCCTGAGAGGAAAAAAGTTTATTTCGGAGCATGATTTTTGAACAGGAGCTTCAACGGTTTTGTGGCATATGAGAAATTCCCTAAGCCCCGGACCCATCGATTCTGGTCAAAAATGAAAATTTTAAAAGTGCCCCTATTTCTGCTTTAAACTTTAGTTACCATCCCAAAATGAATCCCTGAGATGAAAAAAGTTGATTTCGGAGCATGATTTTTGAACAGGAGCTTCAACGGTTTTGGGGCATATGAGAAATTCCCTTAGCCCCGGACCCATCGATTTTGGTCAAAAATGAAAATTTTAAAAGTGCCCCTATTTCTGCTTTAAACTTTAGTTACCATCTCCAAATGAATCCCTGAGATGAAAAAAGTTGATTTCGGATCATGATTTTTGAACAGGAGCTTCAACGGTTTTGTGGCATATGAGAAATTCCCTAAGCCCCGGACCCATCGATTCTGGTCAAAAATGAAAATTTTAAAAGTGCCCCTATTTCTGCTTTAAACTTTAGTTACCATCCCAAAATGAATCCCTAAGATGAAAAAAGTTGATTTCGGAGCATGATTTTTGAACAGGAGCTTCAACGGTTTTGTGGCATATGAGAAATTCCCTAAGCCCCGGACCCATCGATTTTGATCTAAAATGAAAATTTTAAAAGTGCCCCTATTTCTGCTTTAAACTTTAGTTACCATCCCAAAATGAATCCCTGAGATGAAAAAAGTTGATTTCAGAGCATGATTTGTGAACAGGAGATTCAACGGTTTTGGGGCATATGAGAAATTCCCTAAGCCCCGGACCCATCGATTTTGGTCAAATATGAAAATTTTAAAAGTGCCCCTATTTCTGCTTTAAACTTTAGTTACCATCCCAAAATGAATCCCTGAGATGAAAAAAGTTGATTTCGGAGCATGATTTTTGAACAGGAGCTTCAACGGTTTTGGGGCATATGAGAAATTCCCTAAGCCCCGGACCCATCGATTTTGGTCAAAAATTAAAATTTTAAAAGTGCCCCTATTTCTGCTTTAAACTTTAGTTACCATCCCAAAATGAATCCCTGAGATGAAAAACGTTGATTTCAGAGCATGATTTGTGAACAGGAGATTCAACGGTTTTGGGGCATATGAGAAATTCCCTAAGCCCCGGACCCATCGATTTTGGTCAAAAATGAAAATTTTAAAAGTGCCCCTATTTCTGCTTTAAACTTTAGTTACCATCCCAAAATGAATCCCTGAGATGAAAAAAGTTGATTTCAGAGCATGATTTGTGAACAGGAGATTCAACGGTTTTGGGGCATATGAGAAATTCCCTAAGCCCCGGACCCATCGATTTTGGTCAAATATGAAAATTTTAAAAGTGCCCCTATTTCTGCTTTAAACTTTAGTTACCATCCCAAAATGAATCCCTGAGATGAAAAAAGTTGATTTCAGAGCATGTTTTGTGAACAGGAGATTCAACGGTTTTGGGGCATATGAGAAATTCCCTAAGCCCCGGACCCATCGATTTTGGTCAAAAATGAAAATTTTAAAAGTGCCCCTATTTCTGCTTTAAACTTTAGTTACCATCCCAAAATGAATCCCTGAGATGAAAAAAGTTGATTTCGGAGCATGATTTTTGAACAGGAGCTTCAAAGGTTTTGGGGCATATGAGAAATTCCCTAAGCCCCGGACCCATCGATTTTGGTCAAAAATGAAAATTTTAAAAGTGCCCCTATTTCTGCTTTAAACTTTAGTTACCATCCCAAAATGAATCCCTGAGATGAAAAAAGTTGATTTCGGAGCATGATTTTTGAACAGGAGCTTCAACGGTTTTGGGGCATATGAGAAATTCCCTAAGCCCCGGACCCATCGATTTTGGTCAAAAATGAAAATTTTAAAAGTGCCCCTATTTCTGCTTTAAACTTTAGTTACCATCCCAAAATGAATCCCTGAGATGAAAAACGTTGATTTCAGAGCATGATTTGTGAACAGGAGATTCAACGGTTTTGGGGCATATGAGAAATTCCCTAAGCCCCGGACCCATCGATTTTGGTCAAAAATGAAAATTTTAAAAGTGCCCCTATTTCTGCTTTAAACTTTAGTTACCATCCCAAAATGAATCCCTGAGATGAAAAAAGTTGATTTCGGAGCATGATTTTTGAACAGGAGCTTCAACGGTTTTGGGGCATATGAGAAATTCCCTAAGCCCCGGACCCATCGATTTTGGTCAAAAATGAAAATTTTAAAAGTGCCCCTATTTCTGCTTTAAACTTTAGTTACCATCCCAAAATGAATCCCTGAGATGAAAAAAGTTGATTTCAGAGCATGATTTTTGAACAGGAGCTTCAACGGTTTTGGGGCATATGAGAAATTCCCTAAGCCCCGGACCCATCGATTTTGGTCAAAAATGAAAATTTTAAAAGTGCCCCTATTTCTGCTTTAAACTTTAGTTACCATCCCAAAATGAATCCCTGAGATGAAAAAAGTTGATTTCGGACATGATTTTTGAACAGGAGCTTCAACGGTTTTGTGGCATATGAGAAATTCCCTGAGCACCGGACCCATCGATTTTGGTCAAAAATAAAAATTTTAAAAGTGCCCCTATTTCTGCTTTAAACTTTAGTTACCGTCCCAAAATGAATACCTGAGATGAAAAAAGTTGATTTCGGAGCATGATTTTTGAACAGGAGCATCAACGGTTTTGGGGCATATGAGAAATTCCCTGAGCCCCAGACCCATCGATTTTAGTCAAAAATGAAAATTGTAAAAGTGCCCCTATTTCTGCTTTAAACTTTAGTTACCATCCCAAAATGAATCCCTGAGATGAAAAAAGTTGATTTCGGAGCATGATTTTTGAACAGGAGCTTCAACGGTTTTGGGGCATATGAGAAATTCCCTAAGCCCCGGACCCATCGATTTTGGTCAAAAATGAAAATTTTAAAAGTGCCCCTATTTCTGCTTTAAACTTTAGTTACCATCTCCAAATGAATCCCTGAGATGAAAAAAGTTGATTTCGGATCATGATTTTTGAACAGGAGCTTCAACGGTTTTGTGGCATATGAGAAATTCCCTAAGCCCCGGACCCATCGATTTTGGTCAAAAATGAAAATTTTAAAAGTGCCCCTATTTCTGCTTTAAACTTTAGTTACCATCCCAAAATGAATCCCTGAGATGAAAAAAGTTGATTTCGGAGCATGATTTTTGAACAGGAGCTTCAACGGTTTTGGGGCATATGAGAAATTCCCTAAGCCCCGGACCCATCGATTTTGGTCAAAAATGAAAATTTTAAAAGTGCCCCTATTTCTGCTTTAAACTTTAGTTACCATCCCAAAATGAATCCCTGAGATGAAAAAAGTTGATTTCGGAGCATGATTTTTGAACAGGAGCTTCAACGGTTTTGTGGCATATGAGAAATTCCCTGAGCCCCAGACCCATCGATTTTAGTCAAAAATGAAAATTGTAAAAGTGCCCCTATTTCTGCTTTAAACTTTAGTTACCATCCCAAAATGAATCCCTGAGATGAAAAAAGTTGATTTCGGAGCATGATTTTTGAACAGGAGCTTCAACGGTTTTGGGGCATATGAGAAATTCCCTAAGCCCCGGACCCATCGATTTTGGTCAAAAATGAACATTTTAAAAGTGCCCCTATTTCTGCTTTAAACTTTAGTTACCATCTCCAAATGAATCCCTGAGATGAAAAAAGTTGATTTCGGATCATGATTTTTGAACAGGAGCTTCAACGGTTTTGTGGCATATGAGAAATTCCCTAAGCCCCGGACCCATCGATTTTGGTCAAAAATGAAAATTTTAAAAGTGCCCCTATTTCTGCTTTAAACTTTAGTTACCATCCCAAAATGAATCCCTGAGAGGAAAAAAGTTTATTTCGGAGCATGATTTTTGAACAGGAGCTTCAACGGTTTTGTGGCATATGAGAAATTCCCTAAGCCCCGGACCCATCGATTCTGGTCAAAAATGAAAATTTTAAAAGTGCCCCTATTTCTGCTTTAAACTTTAGTTACCATCCCAAAATGAATCCCTGAGATGAAAAAAGTTGATTTCGGAGCATGATTTTTGAACAGGAGCTTCAACGGTTTTGGGGCATATGAGAAATTCCCTAAGCCCCGGACCCATCGATTTTGGTCAAAAATGAAAATTTTAAAAGTGCCCCTATTTCTGCTTTAAACTTTAGTTACCATCTCCAAATGAATCCCTGAGATGAAAAAAGTTGATTTCGGATCATGATTTTTGAACAGGAGCTTCAACGGTTTTGTGGCATATGAGAAATTCCCTAAGCCCCGGACCCATCGATTCTGGTCAAAAATGAAAATTTTAAAAGTGCCCCTATTTCTGCTTTAAACTTTAGTTACCATCCCAAAATGAATCCCTAAGATGAAAAAAGTTGATTTCGGAGCATGATTTTTGAACAGGAGCTTCAACGGTTTTGTGGCATATGAGAAATTCCCTAAGCCCCGGACCCATCGATTTTGGTCTAAAATGAAAATTTTAAAAGTGCCCCTATTTCTGCTTTAAACTTTAGTTACCATCCCAAAATGAATCCCTGAGATGAAAAAAGTTGATTTCGGAGCATGATTTTTGAACAGGAGCTTCAAAGGTTTTGGGGCATATGAGAAATTCCCTAAGCCCCGGACCCATCGATTTTGGTCAAAAATGAAAATTTTAAAAGTGCCCCTATTTCTGCTTTAAACTTTAGTTACCATCCCAAAATGAATCCCTGAGATGAAAAAAGTTGATTTCGGAGCATGATTTTTGAACAGGAGCTTCAACGGTTTTGTGGCATATGAGAAATTCCCTAAGCCTCGGACCCATCGATTTTGGTCAAAAATGAAAATTTTAAAAGTGCCCCTATTTCTGCTTTAAACTTTAGTTACCATCCCAAAATGAATCCCTGAGATGAAAAAAGTTGATTTCGGAGCATGATTTTTGAACAGGAGCTTCAACGGTTTTGTGGCATATGAGAAATTTCCTAAGCCCCGGACCCATCGATATTGGTCAAAAATGAAAATTTTAAAAGTTCCCCTATTTCTGTTTTAAACTTTAGTTACCATCCCAAAATGAATCCCTGAGATGAAAAAAGTTGATTTCGGAGCATGATTTTTGAACAGGAGCTTCAACGGATTTGGGGCAT
Source organism: Pseudophryne corroboree (assembly GCF_028390025.1). Taxonomy (NCBI): domain Eukaryota; kingdom Metazoa; phylum Chordata; class Amphibia; order Anura; family Myobatrachidae; genus Pseudophryne; species Pseudophryne corroboree. Next base: position 73,312 of record NW_026968361.1, read on the forward strand.
ATGAGAAATTCCCTAAGCCCCGGACCCATCGATTTTGGTCAAAAATGAAAATTTTAAAAGTGCCCATATTTCTGCTTTAAACTTTAGTTACCATCCCAAAATGAATCCCTGAGATGAAAAAAGTTGATTTCGGAGCATGATTTTTGAACAGGAGCTTCAACGGTTTTGGGGCATATGAGAAATTCCCTAAGCCCCAGACCCATCGATTTTGGTCAAAAATGAAAATTTTAAAAGTGCCCCTATTTCTGCTTTAAACTTTAGTTACCATCCCAAAATGAATCCCTGAGATGAAAAAAGTTGTTTTCGGAGCATGATTTTTGAACAGGAGCTTCAACGGTTTTGTGGCATATGAGAAATTCCCTAAGCCCCGGACCCATCGATTTTGGTCAAAAATGAAAATTTTAAAAGTGCCCCTATTTCTGCTTTAAACTTTAGTTACCATCCCAAAATGAATCCCTGAGATGAAAAAAGTTGATTTCGGAGCATGAATTTTGAACAGGAGCTTCAACGGTTTTGTGGCATATGAGAAATTCCCTAAGCCTCGGACCCATCGATTTTGGTCAAAAATGAAAATTTTAAAAGTGCCCCTATTTCTGCTTTAAACTTTAGTTACCATCCCAAAATGAATCCCTGAGATGAAAAAAGTTGATTTCGGAGCATGATTTTTGAACAGGAGCTTCAACGGTTTTGTGGCATATGAGAAATTCCCTAAGCCCCGGACCCATCGATATTGGTCAAAAATGAAAATTTTAAAAGTTCCCCTATTTCTGCTTTAAACTTTAGTTACCATCCCAAAATGAATCCCTGAGATGAAAAAAGTTGATTTCGGAGCATGATTTTTGAACAGGAGCTTCAACGGATTTGGGGCATATGAGAAATTCCCTAAGCCCCGGACCCATCGATTTTGGTCAAAAATGAAAATTTTAAAAGTGCCCCTATTTCTGCTTTAAACTTTAGTTACCATCCCAAAATGAATCCCTGAGATGAAAAAAGTTGATTTCGGAGCATGATTTTTGAACAGGAGCTTCAACGGTTTTGGGGCATATGAGAAATTCCCTAAGCCCCGGACCCATCAATTTTGGTCAAAAATGAAAATTTTAAAAGTGCCCCTATTTCTGCTTTAAACTTTAGTTACCATCCCAAAATGAATCCCTGAGATGAAAAAAGTTGATTTCGGAGCATGATTTTTGAACAGGAGCTTCAACGGATTTGGGGCATATGAGAAATTCCCTAAGCCCCGGACCCATCGATTTTGGTCAAAAATGAAAATTTTAAAAGTGCCCCTATTTCTGCTTTAAACTTTAGTTACCATCCCAAAATGAATCCCTGAGATGAAAAAAGTTGATTTCGGAGCATGATTTTTTAACAGGAGCTTCAACGGTTTTGGGGCATATGAGAAATTCCATAAGCCCCGGACCCATCGATTTTGGTCAAAAATGAAAATTTTAAAAGTGCCCCTATTTCTGCTTTAAACTTTAGTTACCATCCCAAAATGAATCCCTGAGATGAAAAAAGTTGATTTCAGAGCATGATTTGTGAACAGGAGCTTCAACGGTTTTGGGGCATATGAGAAATTCCCTAAGCCCCGGACCCATCGATTTTGGTCAAAAATGAAAATTTTAAAAGTGCCCCTATTTCTGCTTTAAACTTTAGTTACCATCCCAAAATGAATCCCTGAGATGAAAAAAGTTGATTTTGGACATGATTTTTGAACAGGAGCTTCAACGGTTTTGTGGCATATGAGAAATTCCCTGAGCACCGGACCCATCGATTTTGGTCAAAAATAAAAATTTTAAAAGTGCCCCTATTTCTGCTTTAAACTTTAGTTACCGTCCCAAAATGAATACCTGAGATGAAAAAAGTTGATTTCGGAGCATGATTTTTGAACAGGAGCTTCAACGGTTTTGGGGCATATGAGAAATTCCCTAAGCCCCGGACCCATCGATTTTGGTCAAAAATGAAAATTTTAAAAGTGCCCCTATTTCTGCTTTAAACTTTAGTTACCATCTCCAAATGAATCCCTGAGATGAAAAAAGTTGATTTCGGATCATGATTTTTGAACAGGAGCTTCAACGGTTTTGTGGCATATGAGAAATTCCCTAAGCCCCGGACCCATCGATTTTGGTCAAAAATGAAAATTTTAAAAGTGCCCCTATTTCTGCTTTAAACTTTAGTTACCATCCCAAAATGAATCCCTGAGATGAAAAGAGTTGATTTCGGAGCATGAATTTAGAACAGGAGCTTCAACGGTTTTGTGGCATATGAGAAATTCCCTAAGCCCCGGACCCATCGATTTTGGTCAAAAATTAAAATGTTAAAAGTGCCCCTATTTCTGCTTTAAACTTTAGTTACCATCCCAAAATGAATCCCTGAGAGGAAAAAAGTTTATTTCGGAGCATGATTTTTGAACAGGAGCTTCAACGGTTTTGTGGCATATGAGAAATTCCCTAAGCCCCGGACCCATCGATTCTGGTCAAAAATGAAAATTTTAAAAGTGCCCCTATTTCTGCTTTAAACTTTAGTTACCATCCCAAAATGAATCCCTAAGATGAAAAAAGTTTATTTCGGAGCATGATTTTTGAACAGGAGCTTCAACGGTTTTGTGGCATATGAGAAATTCCCTAAGCCCCGGACCCATCGATTTTGGTCTAAAATGAAAATTTTAAAAGTGCCCCTATTTCTGCTTTAAACTTTAGTTACCATCCCAAAATGAATCCCTAAGATGAAAAAAGTTGATTTCGGAGCATGATTTTTGAACAGGAGCTTCAACGGTTTTGTGGCATATGAGAAATTCCCTAAGCCCCGGACCCATCGATTTTGGTCTAAAATGAAAATTTTAAAAGTGCCCCTATTTCTGCTTTAAACTTTAGTTACCATCCCAAAATGAATCCCTGAGATGAAAAAAGTTGATTTCAGAGCATGATTTGTGAACAGGAGATTCAACGGTTTTGGGGCATATGAGAAATTCCCTAAGCCCCGGACCCATCGATTTTGGTCAAATATGAAAATTTTAAAAGTGCCCCTATTTCTGCTTTAAACTTTAGTTACCATCCCAAAATGAATCCCTGAGATGAAAAAAGTTGATTTCAGAGCATGATTTGTGAACAGGAGATTCAACGGTTTTGGGGCATATGAGAAATTCCCTAAGCCCCGGACCCATCGATTTTGGTCAAAAATGAAAATTTTAAAAGTGCCCCTATTTCTGCTTTAAACTTTAGTTACCATCCCAAAATGAATCCCTGAGATGAAAAAAGTTGATTTCGGAGCATGATTTTTGAACAGGAGCTTCAAAGGTTTTGGGGCATATGAGAAATTCCCTAAGCCCCGGACCCATCGATTTTGGTCAAAAATGAAAATTTTAAAAGTGCCCCTATTTCTGCTTTAAACTTTAGTTACCATCCCAAAATGAATCCCTGAGATGAAAAAAGTTGATTTCAGAGCATGATTTGTGAACAGGAGATTCAACGGTTTTGGGGCATATGAGAAATTCCCTAAGCCCCAGACCCATCGATTTTGGTCAAATATGAAAATTTTAAAAGTGCCCCTATTTCTGCTTTAAACTTTAGTTACCATCCCAAAATGAATCCCTGAGATGAAAAAAGTTGATTTCAGAGCATGATTTGTGAACAGGAGATTCAACGGTTTTGGGGCATATGAGAAATTCCCTAAGCCCCGGACCCATCGATTTTGGTCAAAAATGAAAATTTTAAAAGTGCCCCTATTTCTGCTTTAAACTTTAGTTACCATCCCAAAATGAATCCCTGAGATGAAAAAAGTTGATTTCGGAGCATGATTTTTGAACAGGAGCTTCAAAGGTTTTGGGGCATATGAGAAATTCCCTAAGCCCCGGACCCATCGATTTTGGTCAAAAATGAAAATTTTAAAAGTGCCCCTATTTCTGCTTTAAACTTTAGTTACCATCCCAAAATGAATCCCTGAGATGAAAAAAGTTGATTTCTGAGCATGATTTTTGAACAGGAGCTTCAACGGTTTTGGGGCATATGAGAAATTCCCTAAGCCCCAGACCCATCGATTTTGGTCAAAAATGAAAATTTTAAAAGTGCCCCTATTTCTGCTTTAAACTTTAGTTACCGTCCCAAAATGAATACCTGAGATGAAAAAAGTTGATTTCGGAGCATGATTTTTGAACAGGAGCTTCAACGGTTTTGGGGCATATGAGAAATTCCCTAAGCCCCGGACCCATCGATTTTGGTCAAAAATGAAAATTTTAAAAGTGCCCCTATTTCTGCTTTAAACTTTAGTTACCATCTCCAAATGAATCCCTGAGATGAAAAAAGTTGATTTCGGATCATGATTTTTGAACAGGAGCTTCAACGGTTTTGTGGCATATGAGAAATTCCCTAAGCCCCGGACCCATCGATTTTGGTCAAAAATGAAAATTTTAAAAGTGCCCCTATTTCTGCTTTAAACTTTAGTTACCATCCCAAAATGAATCCCTGAGATGAAAAGAGTTGATTTCGGAGCATGAATTTAGAACAGGAGCTTCAACGGTTTTGTGGCATATGAGAAATTCCCTAAGCCCCGGACCCATCGATTTTGGTCAAAAATGAAAATTTTAAAAGTGCCCCTATTTCTGCTTTAAACTTTAGTTACCATCCCAAAATGAATCCCTGAGATGAAAAAAGTTGATTTCGGATCATGATTTTTGAACAGGAGCTTCAACGGTTTTGTGGCATATGAGAAATTCCCTAAGCCCCGGACCCATCGATTTTGGTCAAAAATTAAAATTTTAAAAGTGCCCCTATTTCTGCTTTAAACTTTAGTTACCATCCCAAAATGAATCCCTGAGAGGAAAAAAGTTTATTTCGGAGCATGATTTTTGAACAGGAGCTTCAACGGTTTTGTGGCATATGAGAAATTCCCTAAGCCCCGGACCCATCGATTCTGGTCAAAAATGAAAATTTTAAAAGTGCCCCTATTTCTGCTTTAAACTTTAGTTACCATCCCAAAATGAATCCCTAAGATGAAAAAAGTTTATTTCGGAGCATGATTTTTGAACAGGAGCTTCAACGGTTTTGTGGCATATGAGAAATTCCCTAAGCCCCGGACCCATCGATTTTGGTCTAAAATGAAAATTTTAAAAGTGCCCCTATTTCTGCTTTAAACTTTAGTTACCATCCCAAAATGAATCCCTAAGATGAAAAAAGTTGATTTCGGAGCATGATTTTTGAACAGGAGCTTCAACGGTTTTGTGGCATATGAGAAATTCCCTAAGCCCCGGACCCATCGATTTTGGTCTAAAATGAAAATTTTAAAAGTGCCCCTATTTCTGCTTTAAACTTTAGTTACCATCCCAAAATGAATCCCTGAGATGAAAAAAGTTGATTTCAGAGCATGATTTGTGAACAGGAGATTCAACGGTTTTGGGGCATATGAGAAATTCCCTAAGCCCCGGACCCATCGATTTTGGTCAAATATGAAAATTTTAAAAGTGCCCCTATTTCTGCTTTAAACTTTAGTTACCATCCCAAAATGAATCCCTGAGATGAAAAAAGTTGATTTCAGAGCATGATTTGTGAACAGGAGATTCAACGGTTTTGGGGCATATGAGAAATTCCCTAAGCCCCGGACCCATCGATTTTGGTCAAAAATGAAAATTTTAAAAGTGCCCCTATTTCTGCTTTAAACTTTAGTTACCATCCCAAAATGAATCCCTGAGATGAAAAAAGTTGATTTCGGAGCATGATTTTTGAACAGGAGCTTCAAAGGTTTTGGGGCATATGAGAAATTCCCTAAGCCCCGGACCCATCGATTTTGGTCAAAAATGAAAATTTTAAAAGTGCCCCTATTTCTGCTTTAAACTTTAGTTACCATCCCAAAATGAATCCCTGAGATGAAAAAAGTTGATTTCGGAGCATGATTTTTGAACAGGAGCTTCAACGGTTTTGTGGCATATGAGAAATTCCCTAAGCCTCGGACCCATCGATTTTGGTCAAAAATGAAAATTTTAAAAGTGCCCCTATTTCTGCTTTAAACTTTAGTTACCATCCCAAAATGAATCCCTGAGATGAAAAAAGTTTATTTCGGAGCATGATTTTTGAACAGGAGCTTCAACGGTTTTGTGGCATATGAGAAATTTCCTAAGCCCCGGACCCATCGATATTGGTCAAAAATGAAAATTTTAAAAGTTCCCCTATTTCTGTTTTAAACTTTAGTTACCATCCCAAAATGAATCCCTGAGATGAAAAAAGTTGATTTCGGAGCATGATTTTTGAACAGGAGCTTCAACGGATTTGGGGCATATGAGAAATTCCCTAAGCCCCGGACCCATCGATTTTGGTCAAAAATGAAAATTTTAAAAGTGCCCATATTTCTGCTTTAAACTTTAGTTACCATCCCAAAATGAATCCCTGAGATGAAAAAAGTTGATTTCGGAGCATGATTTTTGAACAGGAGCTTCAACGGTTTTGGGGCATATGAGAAATTCCCTAAGCCCCAGACCCATCGATTTTGGTCAAAAATGAAAATTTTAAAAGTGCCCCTATTTCTGCTTTAAACTTTAGTTACCATCCCAAAATGAATCCCTGAGATGAAAAAAGTTGTTTTCGGAGCATGATTTTTGAACAGGAGCTTCAACGGTTTTGTGGCATATGAGAAATTCCCTAAGCCCCGGACCCATCGATTTTGGTCAAAAATGAAAATTTTAAAAGTGCCCCTATTTCTGCTTTAAACTTTAGTTACCATCCCAAAATGAATCCCTGAGATGAAAAAAGTTGATTTCGGAGCATGATTTTTGAACAGGAGCTTCAACGGTTTTGGGGCATATGAGAAATTCCCTAAGCCCCGGACCCATCGATTTTGGTCAAAAATTAAAATGTTAAAAGTGCCCCTATTTCTGCTTTAAACTTTAGTTACCATCCCAAAATGAATCCCTGTGATGAAAAAAGTTGATTTCGGAGCATGATTTTTGAACAGGAGCTTCAACGGTTTTGGGGCATATGAGAAATTCCCTAAGCCCCGGACCCATCGATTTTGGTCAAAAATGAAAATTTTAAAAGTGCCCCTCTTTCTGCTTTAAACTTTAGTTACCATCCCAAAATGAATCCCTGAGATGAAAAAAGTTGATTTTGGAGCATGATTTTTGAACAGGAGCTTCAACGGTTTTGGGGCATATGAGAAATTCCCTAAGCCCCGGACCCATCAATTTTGGTCAAAAATGAAAATTTTAAAAGTGCCCCTATTTCTGCTTTAAACTTTAGTTACCATCCCAAAATGAATCCCTGAGATGAAAAAAGTTAATTTCGGAGCATGATTTTTGAACAGGAGCTTCAACGGTTTTGGGGCATATGAGAAATTCCCTAAGCCCTGGACCTATCGATTTTGGTCAAAAATGAAAATTTTAAAAGTGCCCCTATTTCTGCTTTAAACTTTAGATACCATCCCAAAATGAATCCCTGAGATGAAAAAAAGTTGATTTCGGAGCATGATTTTTGAACAGGAGCTTCAACGGTTTTGGGGCATATGAGAAATTCCCTAAGCCCCGGACCCATCGATTTTGGTCAAAAATGAAAATTTTAAAAGTGCCCCTATTTCTGCTTTAAACTTTAGTTACCATCCCAAAATGAATCCCTGAGATGAAAAAAGTTGATTTCGGAGCATGATTTTTGAACAGGAGCTTCAACGGTTTTGGGGCATATGAGAAATTCCCTAAGCCCCGGACCCATCGATTTTGGTCAAAAATAAAAATTTTAAAAGTGCCCCTATTTCTGCTTTAAACTTTAGTTACCATCCCAAAATGAATCCCTGAGATGAAAAAAGTTGATTTCGGAGCATGATTTTTGAACAGGAGCTTCAACGGTTTTGTGGCATATGAGAAATTCCCTAAGCCCCGGACCCATCGATTTTGGTCAAAAATGAAAATGTTAAAAGTGCCCCTATTTCTGCTTTAAACTTTAGTTACCATCCCAAAATGAATCCCTGAGATGAAAAAAAGTTGATTTCGGAGCATGATTTTTGAACAGGAGCTTCAACGGTTTTGGGGCAGATGAGAAATTCCCTAAGCCCCGGACCCATCGATTTTGGTCTAAAATGAAAATTTTAAAAGTGCCCCTTTTTCTGCTTTAAACTTTAGTTACCATCCCAAAATAAATCCCTGAGATGAAAAAAGTTGATTTTGGAGCATGATTTTTGAACAGGAGCTTCAACGGTTTTGTGGCATATGAGAAATTCCCTAAGCCCCAGACCCATCGATTTTGGTCAAAAATTAAAATTTTAAAAGTGCCCCTATTTCTGCTTTAAACTTTAGTTACCATCCCAAAATGAATCCCTGAGATGAAAAAAGTTGATTTCGGAGCATGATTTTTGAACAGGAGCTTCAACGGTTTTGTGGCATATGAGAAATTCCTTAAGCCCTGGACCCATCGATTTTGGTCAAAAATGAAAATTTTAAAAGTGCCCCTATTTCTGCTTTAAACTTTAGTTACCATCCCAAAATGAATCCCTGAGATGAAAAAAGTTGATTTCGGAGCATGATTTTTGAACAGGAGCTTCAACGGTTTTGGGGCAGATGAGAAATTCCCTAAGCCCCGGACCCATCGATTTTGGTCAAAAATGAAAATTTTAAAAGTGCCCTATTTCTGATTTAAACTTTAGTTACCATCCCAAAATGAATCCCTGAGATGAAAAAAGTTGATTTCGGAGCATGATTTTTGAACAGGAGCTTCAACGGTTTTGGGGCATATGAGAAATTCCCTAAGCCCCGGACCCATCAATTTTGGTCAAAAATGAAAATTTTAAAAGTGCCCCTATTTCTGCTTTAAACTTTAGTTACCATCCCAAAATGAATCCCTGAGATGAAAAAAGTTGATTTCGGAGCATGATTTTTGAACAGGAGCTTCAACGGTTTTGGGGCATATAAGAAATTCCCTAAGCCCCGGACCCATCGATTTTGGTCAAAAATGAAAATTTTAAAAGTGCCCCTATTTCTGCTTTAAACTTTAGTTACCATCCCAAAATGAATCCCTGAGATGAAAAAAGTTGATTTCGGAGCATGATTTTTGAACAGGAGCTTCAACGGTTTTGGGGCATATGAGAAATTCCCTAAGCCCCGGACCCATCGATTTTGGTCAAAAATGAAAATTTTAAAAGTGCCCCTATTTCTGCTTTAAACTTTAGTTACCATCCCAAAATGAATCCCTGAGATGAAAAAAGTTGATTTCGGAGCATGATTTTTGAACAGGAGCTTCAACGGTTTTGTGGCATATGAGAAATTCCCTAAGCCCCAGACCCATCGATTTTGGTCAAAAATGAAAATTTTAAAAGTGCCCCTATTTCTGCTTTAAACTTTAGTTACCATCCCAAAATGAATCCCTGAGATGAAAAAAGTTGATTTCGGAGCATGATTTTTGAACAGGAGCTTCAACGGTTTTGTGGCATATGAGAAATTCCCTAAGCCCCGGACCCATCAATTTTGTTCTAAAATGAAAATTTTAAAAGTGCCCCTATTTCTGCTTTAAACTTTAGTTACCATCCCAAAATGAATCCCTGAGATGAAAAAAGTTGATTTCAGAGCATGATTTTTGAACAGGAGCTTCAACGGTTTTGTGGCATATGAGAAATTCCCTAAGCCCTGGACCCATCGATTTTGGTCAAAAATGAAAATTTTAAAAGTGCCCCTATTTCTGCTTTAAACTTTAGTTACCATCCCAAAATGAATCCCTGAGATGAAAAAAGTTGATTTCGGAGCATGATTTTTGAACAGGAGCTTCAACGGTTTTGGGGCATATGAGAAATTCCTTAAGCCCCGGACCCATCGATTTTGGTCAAAAATGAAAATTTTAAAAGTGCCCCTCTTTCTGCTTTAAACTTTAGTTACCATCCCAAAATGAATCCCTGAGATGAAAAAAGTTGATTTCGGAGCATGATTTTTGAACAGGAGCTTCAACGGTTTTGGGGCATATGAGAAATTCCCTAAGCCCCGGACCCATCGATTTTGGTCAAAAATGAAAATTTTAAAAGTGCCCCTATTTCTGCTTTAAACTTTAGTTACCATCCCAAAATGAATCCCTGAGATGAAAAAAAGTTGATTTTGGAGCATGATTTTTGAACAGGAGCTTCAACGGTTTTGGGGCATATGAGAAATTCCCTAAGCCCCGGACCCATCAATTTTGGTCAAAAATGAAAATTTTAAAAGTGCCCCTATTTCTGCTTTAAACTTTAGTTACCATCCCAAAATGAATCCCTGAGATGAAAAAAGTTGATTTCGGAGCATGATTTTTGAACAGGAGCTTCAACGGTTTTGGGGCATATGAGAAATTCCCTAAGCCCCGGACCCATCGATTTTGGTCAAAAATGAAAATTTTAAAAGTGCCCCTCTTTCTGCTTTAAACTTTAGTTACCATCCCAAAATGAATCCCTGAGATGAAAAAAGTTGATTTCGGAGCATGATTTTTGAACAGGAGCTTCAACGGTTTTGGGGCATATGAGAAATTCCCTAAGCCCCGGACCCATCGATTTTGGTCAAAAATTAAAATGTTAAAAGTGCCCCTATTTCTGCTTTAAACTTTAGTTACCATCCCAAAATGAATCCCTGTGATGAAAAAAGTTGATTTCGGAGCATGATTTTTGAACAGGAGCTTCAACGGTTTTGGGGCATATGAGAAATTCCCTAAGCCCCGGACCCATCGATTTTGGTCAAAAATGAAAATTTTAAAAGTGCCCCTCTTTCTGCTTTAAACTTTAGTTACCATCCCAAAATGAATCCCTGAGATGAAAAAAGTTGATTTTGGAGCATGATTTTTGAACAGGAGCTTCAACGGTTTTGGGGCATATGAGAAATTCCCTAAGCCCCGGACCCATCAATTTTGGTCAAAAATGAAAATTTTAAAAGTGCCCCTATTTCTGCTTTAAACTTTAGTTACCATCCCAAAATGAATCCCTGAGATGAAAAAAGTTAATTTCGGAGCATGATTTTTGAACAGGAGCTTCAACGGTTTTGGGGCATATGAGAAATTCCCTAAGCCCTGGACCTATCGATTTTGGTCAAAAATGAAAATTTTAAAAGTGCCCCTATTTCTGCTTTAAACTTTAGATACCATCCCAAAATGAATCCCTGAGATGAAAAAAAGTTGATTTCGGAGCATGATTTTTGAACAGGAGCTTCAACGGTTTTGGGGCATATGAGAAATTCCCTAAGCCCCGGACCCATCGATTTTGGTCAAAAATGAAAATTTTAAAAGTGCCCCTATTTTTGCTTTAAACTTTAGTTACCATCCCAAAATGAATCCCTGAGATGAAAAAAGTTGATTTCGGAGCATGATTTTTGAACAGGAGCTTCAACGGTTTTGGGGCATATGAGAAATTCCCTAAGCCCCGGACCCATCGATTTTGGTCAAAAATAAAAATTTTAAAAGTGCCCCTATTTCTGCTTTAAACTTTAGTTACCATCCCAAAATGAATCCCTGAGATGAAAAAAGTTGATTTCGGAGCATGATTTTTGAACAGGAGCTTCAACGGTTTTGTGGCATATGAGAAATTCCCTAAGCCCCAGACCCATCGATTTTGGTCAAAAATGAAAATTTTAAAAGTGCCCCTATTTCTGCTTTAAACTTTAGTTACCATCCCAAAATGAATCCCTGAGATGAAAAAAGTTGATTTCGGAGCATGATTTTTGAACAGGAGCTTCAACGGTTTTGTGGCATATGAGAAATTCCCTAAGCCCCGGACCCATCAATTTTGTTCTAAAATGAAAATTTTAAAAGTGCCCCTATTTCTGCTTTAAACTTTAGTTACCATCCCAAAATGAATCCCTGAGATGAAAAAAGTTGTTTTCAGAGCATGATTTTTGAACAGGAGCTTCAACGGTTTTGTGGCATATGAGAAATTCCCTAAGCCCTGGACCCATCGATTTTGGTCAAAAATGAAAATTTTAAAAGTGCCCCTATTTCTGCTTTAAACTTTAGTTACCATCCCAAAATGAATCCCTGAGATGAAAAAAGTTGATTTCGGAGCATGATTTTTGAACAGGAGCTTCAACGGTTTTGGGGCATATGAGAAATTCCTTAAGCCCCGGACCCATCGATTTTGGTCAAAAATGAAAATTTTAAAAGTGCCCCTCTTTCTGCTTTAAACTTTAGTTACCATCCCAAAATGAATCCCTGAGATGAAAAAAGTTGATTTCGGAGCATGATTTTTGAACAGGAGCTTCAACGGTTTTGGGGCATATGAGAAATTCCCTAAGCCCCGGACCCATCGATTTTGGTCAAAAATGAAAATTTTAAAAGTGCCCCTATTTCTGCTTTAAACTTTAGTTACCATCCCAAAATGAATCCCTGAGATGAAAAAAGTTGATTTCGGAGCATGATTTTTGAACAGGAGCTTCAACGGTTTTGGGGCAGATGAGAAATTCCCTAAGCCCCGGACCCATCGATTATGGTCAAAAATGAAAATTTTAAAAGTGCCCCTATTTCTGCTTTAAACTTTAGTTACCATCCCAAAATGAATCCCTGAGATGAAAAAAGTTGATTTCGGAGCATGATTTTTGAACAGGAGCTTCAACGGTTTTGGGGCATATGAGAAATTCCCTAAGCCCCGGACCCATCAATTTTGGTCAAAAATGAAAATTTTAAAAGTGCCCCTATTTCTGCTTTAAACTTTAGTTACCATCCCAAAATGAATCCCTGAGATGAAAAAAGTTGATTTTGGAGCATGATTTTTGAACAGGAGCTTCAACGGTTTTGGGGCATATAAGAAATTCCCTAAGCCCCGGACCCATCGATTTTGGTCAAAAATGAAAATTTTAAAAGTGCCCCTATTTCTGCTTTAAACTTTAGTTACCATCCCAAAATGAATCCCTGAGATGAAAAAAGTTGATTTCGGAGCATGATTTTTGAACAGGAGCTTCAACGGTTTTGGGGCATATGAGAAATTCCCTAAGCCCCGGACCCATCGATTTTGGTCAAAAATGAAAATTTTAAAAGTGCCCCTATTTCTGCTTTAAACTTTAGTTACCATCCCAAAATGAATCCCTGAGATGAAAAAAGTTGATTTCGGAGCATGATTTTTGAACAGGAGCTTCAACGGTTTTGGGGCATATGAGAAATTCCCTAAGCCCCGGACCCATCGATTTTGGTCAAAAATAAAAATTTTAAAAGTGCCCCTATTTCTGCTTTAAACTTTAGTTACCATCCCAAAATGAATCCCTGAGATGAAAAAAGTTGATTTCGGAGCATGATTTTTGAACAGGAGCTTCAACGGTTTTGTGGCATATGAGAAATTCCCTAAGTCCCAGACCCATCGATTTTGGTCAAAAATGAAAATTTTAAAAGTGCCCCTATTTCTGCTTTAAACTTTAGTTACCATCCCAAAATGAATCCCTGAGATGAAAAAAGTTGATTTCAGAGCATGATTTTTGAACAGGAGCTTCAACGGTTTTGTGGCATATGAGAAATTCCCTAAGCCCCGGACCCATCGATTTTGGTCAAAAATGAAAATGTTAAAAGTGCCCCTATTTCTGCTTTAAACTTTAGTTACCATCCCAAAATGAATACCTGTGATGAAAAAAGTTGATTTCGGAGCATGATTTTTGAACAGGAGCTTCAACGGTTTTGGGGCATATGAGAAATTCCCTAAGCCCCGGACCCATCGATTTTGGTCAAAAATGAAAATTTTAAAAGTGCCCCTCTTTCTGCTTTAAACTTTAGTTACCATCCCAAAATGAATCCCTGAGATGAAAAAAGTTGATTTCGGAGCATGATTTTTGAACAGGAGCTTCAACGGTTTTGGGGCATATGAGAAATTCCCTAAGCCCCGGACCCATCGATTTTGGTCAAAAATGAAAATTTTAAAAGTGCCCCTTTTTCTGCTTTAAACTTTAGTTACCATCCCAAAATAAATCCCTGAGATGAAAAAAGTTGATTTTGGAGCATGATTTTTGAACAGGAGCTTCAACGGTTTTGGGGCATATGAGAAATTCCCTAAGCCCCAGACCCATCGATTTTGGTCAAAAATTAAAATTTTAAAAGTGCCCCTATTTCTGCTTTAAACTTTAGTTACCATCCCAAAATGAATCCCTGAGATGAAAAAAGTTGATTTCGGAGCATGATTTTTGAACAGGAGCTTCAACGGTTTTGTGGCATATGAGAAATTCCTTAAGCCCTGGACCCATCGATTTTGGTCAAAAATTAAAATTTTAAAAGTGCCCCTATTTCTGCTTTAAACTTTAGTTACCATCCCAAAATGAATCCCTGAGATGAAAAAAGTTGATTTCGGAGCATGATTTTTGAACAGGAGCTTCAACGGTTTTGGGGCATATGAGAAATTCCCTAAGCCCCGGACCCATCAATTTTGGTCAAAAATGAAAATTTTAAAAGTGCCCCTATTTCTGCTTTAAACTTTAGTTACCATCCCAAAATGAATCCCTGAGATGAAAAAAGTTGATTTCGGAGCATGATTTTTGAACAGGAGCTTCAACGGTTTTGGGGCATATGAGAAATTCCCTAAGCCCCGGACCCATCGATTTTGGTCAAAAATGAAAATTTTAAAAGTGCCCCTATTTCTGCTTTAAACTTTAGTTACCATCCCAAAATGAATCCCTGAGATGAAAAAAGTTGATTTCGGAGCATGATTTTTGAACAGGAGCTTCAACGGTTTTGGGGCATATGAGAAATTCCCTAAGCCCCGGACCCATCGATTTTGGTCAAAAATGAAAATGTTAAAAGTGCCCCTATTTCTGCTTTAAACTTTAGTTACCATCCCAAAATGAATCCCTGTGATGAAAAAAGTTGATTTCGGAGCATGATTTTTGAACAGGAGCTTCAACGGTTTTGGGGCATATGAGAAATTCCCTAAGCCCCGGACCCATCGATTTTGGTCAAAAATGAAAATTTTAAAAGTGCCCCTCTTTCTGCTTTAAACTTTAGTTACCATCCCAAAATGAATCCCTGAGATGAAAAAAGTTGATTTTGGAGCATGATTTTTGAACAGGAGCTTCAACGGTTTTGGGGCATATGAGAAATTCCCTAAGCCCCGGACCCATCAATTTTGGTCAAAAATGAAAATTTTAAAAGTGCCCCTATTTCTGCTTTAAACTTTAGTTACCATCCCAAAATGAATCCCTGAGATGAAAAAAGTTAATTTCGGAGCATGATTTTTGAACAGGAGCTTCAACGGTTTTGGGGCATATGAGAAATTCCCTAAGCCCTGGACCTATCGATTTTGGTCAAAAATGAAAATTTTAAAAGTGCCCCTATTTCTGCTTTAAACTTTAGATACCATCCCAAAATGAATCCCTGAGATGAAAAAAAGTTGATTTCGGAGCATGATTTTTGAACAGGAGCTTCAACGGTTTTGGGGCATATGAGAAATTCCCTAAGCCCCGGACCCATCGATTTTGGTCAAAAATGAAAATTTTAAAAGTGCCCCTATTTCTGCTTTAAACTTTAGTTACCATCCCAAAATGAATCCCTGAGATGAAAAAAGTTGATTTCGGAGCATGATTTTTGAACAGGAGCTTCAACGGTTTTGGGGCATATGAGAAATTCCCTAAGCCCCGGACCCATCGATTTTGGTCAAAAATAAAAATTTTAAAAGTGCCCCTATTTCTGCTTTAAACTTTAGTTACCATCCCAAAATGAATCCCTGAGATGAAAAAAGTTGATTTCGGAGCATGATTTTTGAACAGGAGCTTCAACGGTTTTGTGGCATATGAGAAATTCCCTAAGCCCCAGACCCATCGATTTTGGTCAAAAATGAAAATTTTAAAAGTGCCCCTATTTCTGCTTTAAATTTTAGTTACCATCCCAAAATGAATCCCTGAGATGAAAAAAGTTGATTTCGGAGCATGATTTTTGAACAGGAGCTTCAACGGTTTTGTGGCATATGAGAAATTCCCTAAGCCCCGGACCCATCAATTTTGTTCTAAAATGAAAATTTTAAAAGTGCCCCTATTTCTGCTTTAAACTTTAGTTACCATCCCAAAATGAATCCCTGAGATGAAAAAAGTTGTTTTCAGAGCATGATTTTTGAACAGGAGCTTCAACGGTTTTGTGGCATATGAGAAATTCCCTAAGCCCTGGACCCATCGATTTTGGTCAAAAATGAAAATTTTAAAAGTGCCCCTATTTCTGCTTTAAACTTTAGTTACCATCCCAAAATGAATCCCTGAGATGAAAAAAGTTGATTTCGGAGCATGATTTTTGAACAGGAGCTTCAACGGTTTTGGGGCATATGAGAAATTCCTTAAGCCCCGGACCCATCGATTTTGGTCAAAAATGAAAATTTTAAAAGTGCCCCTCTTTCTGCTTTAAACTTTAGTTACCATCCCAAAATGAATCCCTGAGATGAAAAAAGTTGATTTCGGAGCATGATTTTTGAACAGGAGCTTCAACGGTTTTGGGGCATATGAGAAATTCCCTAAGCCCCGGACCCATCGATTTTGGTCAAAAATGAAAATTTTAAAAGTGCCCCTATTTCTGCTTTAAACTTTAGTTACCATCCCAAAATGAATCCCTGAGATGAAAAAAGTTGATTTCGGAGCATGATTTTTGAACAGGAGCTTCAACGGTTTTGGGGCAGATGAGAAATTCCCTAAGCCCCGGACCCATCGATTTTGGTCAAAAATGAAAATTTTAAAAGTGCCCCTATTTCTGCTTTAAACTTTAGTTACCATCCCAAAATGAATCCCTGAGATGAAAAAAGTTGATTTCGGAGCATGATTTTTGAACAGGAGCTTCAACGGTTTTGGGGCATATGAGAAATTCCCTAAGCCCCGGACCCATCAATTTTGGTCAAAAATGAAAATTTTAAAAGTGCCCCTATTTCTGCTTTAAACTTTAGTTACCATCCCAAAATGAATCCCTGAGATGAAAAAAGTTGATTTTGGAGCATGATTTTTGAACAGGAGCTTCAACGGTTTTGGGGCATATAAGAAATTCCCTAAGCCCCGGACCCATCGATTTTGGTCAAAAATGAAAATTTTAAAAGTGCCCCTATTTCTGCTTTAAACTTTAGTTACCATCCCAAAATGAATCCCTGAGATGAAAAAAGTTGATTTCGGAGCATGATTTTTGAACAGGAGCTTCAACGGTTTTGGGGCATATGAGAAATTCCCTAAGCCCCGGACCCATCGATTTTGGTCAAAAATGAAAATTTTAAAAGTGCCCCTATTTCTGCTTTAAACTTTAGTTACCATCCCAAAATGAATCCCTGAGATGAAAAAAGTTGATTTCGGAGCATGATTTTTGAACAGGAGCTTCAACGGTTTTGGGGCATATGAGAAATTCCCTAAGCCCCGGACCCATCGATTTTGGTCAAAAATAAAAATTTTAAAAGTGCCCCTATTTCTGCTTTAAACTTTAGTTACCATCCCAAAATGAATCCCTGAGATGAAAAAAGTTGATTTCGGAGCATGATTTTTGAACAGGAGCTTCAACGGTTTTGTGGCATATGAGAAATTCCCTAAGCCCCAGACCCATCGATTTTGGTCAAAAATGAAAATTTTAAAAGTGCCCCTATTTCTGCTTTAAACTTTAGTTACCATCCCAAAATGAATCCCTGAGATGAAAAAAGTTGATTTCAGAGCATGATTTTTGAACAGGAGCTTCAACGGTTTTGTGGCATATGAGAAATTCCCTAAGCCCCGGACCCATCGATTTTGGTCAAAAATGAAAATGTTAAAAGTGCCCCTATTTCTGCTTTAAACTTTAGTTACCATCCCAAAATGAATCCCTGTGATGAAAAAAGTTGATTTCGGAGCATGATTTTTGAACAGGAGCTTCAACGGTTTTGGGGCATATGAGAAATTCCCTAAGCCCCGGACCCATCGATTTTGGTCAAAAATGAAAATTTTAAAAGTGCCCCTCTTTCTGCTTTAAACTTTAGTTACCATCCCAAAATGAATCCCTGAGATGAAAAAAGTTGATTTCGGAGCATGATTTTTGAACAGGAGCTTCAACGGTTTTGGGGCATATGAGAAATTCCCTAAGCCCAGGACCCATCGATTTTGGTCAAAAATGAAAATTTTAAAAGTGCCCCTTTTTCTGCTTTAAACTTTAGTTACCATCCCAAAATAAATCCCTGAGATGAAAAAAGTTGATTTTGGAGCATGATTTTTGAACAGGAGCTTCAACGGTTTTGTGGCATATGAGAAATTCCCTAAGCCCCAGACCCATCGATTTTGGTCAAAAATTAAAATTTTAAAAGTGCCCCTATTTCTGCTTTAAACTTTAGTTACCATCCCAAAATGAATCCCTGAGATGAAAAAAGTTGATTTCGGAGCATGATTTTTGAACAGGAGCTTCAACGGTTTTGTGGCATATGAGAAATTCCTTAAGCCCTGGACCCATCGATTTTGGTCAAAAATTAAAATTTTAAAAGTGCCCCTATTTCTGCTTTAAACTTTAGTTACCATCCCAAAATGAATCCCTGAGATGAAAAAAGTTGATTTCGGAGCATGATTTTTGAACAGGAGCTTCAACGGTTTTGGGGCATATGAGAAATTCCCTAAGCCCCGGACCCATCGATTTTGGTCAAAAATGAAATTTTAAAAGTGCCCCTATTTCTGCTTTAAACTTTAGTTACCATCCCAAAATGAATCCCTGAGATGAAAAAAGTTGATTTCGGAGCATGATTTTTGAACAGGAGCTTCAACGGTTTTGGGGCAGATGAGAAATTCCCTAAGCCCCGGACCCATCGATTTTGGTCAAAAATGAAAATTTTAAAAGTGCCCCTATTTCTGCTTTAAACTTTAGTTGCCATCCCAAAATGAATCCCTGAGATGAAAAAAGTTGATTTCGGAGCATGATTTTTGAACAGGAGCTTCAACGGTTTTGGGGCATATGAGAAATTCCCTAAGCCCCGGACCCATCAATTTTGGTCAAAAATGAAAATTTTAAAAGTGCCCCTATTTCTGCTTTAAACTTTAGTTACCATCCCAAAATGAATCCCTGAGATGAAAAAAGTTGATTTCGGAGCATGATTTTTGAACAGGAGCTTCAACGGTTTTGGGGCATATAAGAAATTCCCTAAGCCCCGGACCCATCGATTTTGGTCAAAAATGAAAATTTTAAAAGTGCCCCTATTTCTGCTTTAAACTTTAGTTACCATCCCAAAATGAATCCCTGAGATGAAAAAAGTTGATTTCGGAGCATGATTTTTGAACAGGAGCTTCAACGGTTTTGGGGCATATGAGAAATTCCCTAAGCCCCGGACCCATCGATTTTGGTCAAAAATGAAAATTTTAAAAGTGCCCCTATTTCTGCTTTAAACTTTAGTTACCATCCCAAAATGAATCCCTGAGATGAAAAAAGTTGATTTCGGAGCATGATTTTTGAACAGGAGCTTCAACGGTTTTGGGGCATATGAGAAATTCCCTAAGCCCCGGACCCATCGATTTTGGTCAAAAATAAAAATTTTAAAAGTGCCCCTATTTCTGCTTTAAACTTTAGTTACCATCCCAAAATGAATCCCTGAGATGAAAAAAGTTGATTTCGGAGCATGATTTTTGAACAGGAGCTTCAACGGTTTTGTGGCATATGAGAAATTCCCTAAGCCCCAGACCCATCGATTTTGGTCAAAAATGAAAATTTTAAAAGTGCCCCTATTTCTGCTTTAAACTTTAGTTACCATCCCAAAATGAATCCCTGAGATGAAAAAAGTTGATTTCGGAGCATGATTTTTGAACAGGAGCTTCAACGGTTTTGTGGCATATGAGAAATTCCCTAAGCCCCGGACCCATCAATTTTGTTCTAAAATGAAAATTTTAAAAGTGCCCCTATTTCTGCTTTAAACTTTAGTTACCATCCCAAAATGAATCCCTGAGATGAAAAAAGTTGATTTCAGAGCATGAATTTTGAACAGGAGCTTCAACGGTTTTGTGGCATATGAGAAATTCCCTAAGCCCTGGACCCATCGATTTTGGTCAAAAATGAAAATTTTAAAAGTGCCCCTATTTCTGCTTTAAACTTTAGTTACCATCCCAAAATGAATCCCTGAGATGAAAAAAGTTGATTTCGGAGCATGATTTTTGAACAGGAGCTTCAACGGTTTTGGGGCATATGAGAAATTCCTTAAGCCCCGGACCCATCGATTTTGGTCAAAAATGAAAATTTTAAAAGTGCCCCTCTTTCTGCTTTAAACTTTAGTTACCATCCCAAAATGAATCCCTGAGATGAAAAAAGTTGATTTCGGAGCATGATTTTTGAACAGGAGCTTCAACGGTTTTGGGGCATATGAGAAATTCCCTAAGCCCCGGACCCATCGATTTTGGTCAAAAATGAAAATTTTAAAAGTGCCCCTATTTCTGCTTTAAACTTTAGTTACCATCCCAAAATGAATCCCTGAGATGAAAAAAAGTTGATTTTGGAGCATGATTTTTGAACAGGAGCTTCAACGGTTTTTGGGCATATGAGAAATTCCCTAAGCCCCAGACCCATCGATTTTGGTCAAAAATGAAAATTTTAAAAGTGCCCCTATTTCTACTTTAAACTTTAGTTACCATCCCAAAATGAATCCCTGAGATGAAAAAAGTTGATTTCGGAGCATGATTTTTGAACAGGAGCTTCAACGGTTTTGGGGCATATGAGAAATTCCCTAAGCCCCGGACCCATCAATTTTGGTCAAAAATGAAAATTTTAAAAGTGCCCCTATTTCTGCTTTAAACTTTAGTTACCATCCCAAAATGAATCCCTGAGATGAAAAAAGTTGATTTCGGAGCATGATTTTTGAACAGGAGCTTCAACGGTTTTGGGGCATATGAGAAATTCCCTAAGCCCCGGACCCATCGATTTTGGTCAAAAATGAAAATTTTAAAAGTGCCCCTATTTCTGCTTTAAACTTTAGTTACCATCCCAAAATGAATCCCTGAGATGAAAAAAGTTGATTTCGGAGCATGATTTTTGAACAGGAGCTTCAACGGTTTTGGGGCATATGAGAAATTCCCTAAGCCCCGGACCCATCGATTTTGGTCAAAAATGAAAATGTTAAAAGTGCCCCTATTTCTGCTTTAAACTTTAGTTACCATCCCAAAATGAATCCCTGTGATGAAAAAAGTTGATTTCGGAGCATGATTTTTGAACAGGAGCTTCAACGGTTTTGGGGCATATGAGAAATTCCCTAAGCCCCGGACCCATCGATTTTGGTCAAAAATGAAAATTTTAAAAGTGCCCCTCTTTCTGCTTTAAACTTTAGTTACCATCCCAAAATGAATCCCTGAGATGAAAAAAGTTGATTTTGGAGCATGATTTTTGAACAGGAGCTTCAACGGTTTTGGGGCATATGAGAAATTCCCTAAGCCCCGGACCCATCAATTTTGGTCAAAAATGAAAATTTTAAAAGTGCCCCTATTTCTGCTTTAAACTTTAGTTACCATCCCAAAATGAATCCCTGAGATGAAAAAAGTTAATTTCGGAGCATGATTTTTGAACAGGAGCTTCAACGGTTTTGGGGCATATGAGAAATTCCCTAAGCCCTGGACCTATCGATTTTGGTCAAAAATGAAAATTTTAAAAGTGCCCCTATTTCTGCTTTAAACTTTAGATACCATCCCAAAATGAATCCCTGAGATGAAAAAAAGTTGATTTCGGAGCATGATTTTTGAACAGGAGCTTCAACGGTTTTGGGGCATATGAGAAATTCCCTAAGCCCCGGACCCATCGATTTTGGTCAAAAATGAAAATTTTAAAAGTGCCCCTATTTCTGCTTTAAACTTTAGTTACCATCCCAAAATGAATCCCTGAGATGAAAAAAGTTGATTTCGGAGCATGATTTTTGAACAGGAGCTTCAACGGTTTTGGGGCATATGAGAAATTCCCTAAGCCCCGGACCCATCGATTTTGGTCAAAAATAAAAATTTTAAAAGTGCCCCTATTTCTGCTTTAAACTTTAGTTACCATCCCAAAATGAATCCCTGAGATGAAAAAAGTTGATTTCGGAGCATGATTTTTGAACAGGAGCTTCAACGGTTTTGTGGCATATGAGAAATTCCCTAAGCCCCAGACCCATCGATTTTGGTCAAAAATGAAAATTTTAAAAGTGCCCCTATTTCTGCTTTAAACTTTAGTTACCATCCCAAAATGAATCCCTGAGATGAAAAAAGTTGATTTCGGAGCATGATTTTTGAACAGGAGCTTCAACGGTTTTGTGGCATATGAGAAATTCCCTAAGCCCCGGACCCATCAATTTTGTTCTAAAATGAAAATTTTAAAAGTGCCCCTATTTCTGCTTTAAACTTTAGTTACCATCCCAAAATGAATCCCTGAGATGAAAAAAGTTGTTTTCAGAGCATGATTTTTGAACAGGAGCTTCAACGGTTTTGTGGCATATGAGAAATTCCCTAAGCCCTGGACCCATCGATTTTGGTCAAAAATGAAAATTTTAAAAGTGCCCCTATTTCTGCTTTAAACTTTAGTTACCATCCCAAAATGAATCCCTGAGATGAAAAAAGTTGATTTCGGAGCATGATTTTTGAACAGGAGCTTCAACGGTTTTGGGGCATATGAGAAATTCCTTAAGCCCCGGACCCATCGATTTTGGTCAAAAATGAAAATTTAAAAGTGCCCCTCTTTCTGCTTTAAACTTTAGTTACCATCCCAAAATGAATCCCTGAGATGAAAAAAGTTGATTTCGGAGCATGATTTTTGAACAGGAGCTTCAACGGTTTTGGGGCATATGAGAAATTCCCTAAGCCCCGGACCCATCGATTTTGGTCAAAAATGAAAATTTTAAAAGTGCCCCTATTTCTGCTTTAAACTTTAGTTACCATCCCAAAATGAATCCCTGAGATGAAAAAAGTTGATTTCGGAGCATGATTTTTGAACAGGAGCTTCAACGGTTTTGGGGCAGATGAGAAATTCCCTAAGCCCCGGACCCATCGATTTTGGTCAAAAATGAAAATTTTAAAAGTGCCCCTATTTCTGCTTTAAACTTTAGTTACCATCCCAAAATGAATCCCTGAGATGAAAAAAGTTGATTTCGGAGCATGATTTTTGAACAGGAGCTTCAACGGTTTTGGGGCATATGAGAAATTCCCTAAGCCCCGGACCCATCAATTTTGGTCAAAAATGAAAATTTTAAAAGTGCCCCTATTTCTGCTTTAAACTTTAGTTACCATCCCAAAATGAATCCCTGAGATGAAAAAAGTTGATTTTGGAGCATGATTTTTGAACAGGAGCTTCAACGGTTTTGGGGCATATAAGAAATTCCCTAAGCCCCGGACCCATCGATTTTGGTCAAAAATGAAAATTTTAAAAGTGCCCCTATTTCTGCTTTAAACTTTAGTTACCATCCCAAAATGAATCCCTGAGATGAAAAAAGTTGATTTCGGAGCATGATTTTTGAACAGGAGCTTCAACGGTTTTGGGGCATATGAGAAATTCCCTAAGCCCCGGACCCATCGATTTTGGTCAAAAATGAAAATTTTAAAAGTGCCCCTATTTCTGCTTTAAACTTTAGTTACCATCCCAAAATGAATCCCTGAGATGAAAAAAGTTGATTTAGGAGCATGATTTTTGAACAGGAGCTTCAACGGTTTTGGGGCATATGAGAAATTCCCTAAGCCCCGGACCCATCGATTTTGGTCAAAAATGAAAATTTTAAAAGTGCCCCTCTTTCTGCTTTAAACTTTAGTTACCATCCCAAAATGAATCCCTGAGATGAAAAAAGTTGATTTCGGAGCATGATTTTTGAACAGGAGCTTCAACGGTTTTGGGGCATATGAGAAATTCCCTAAGCCCCGGACCCATCAATTTTGGTCAAAAATGAAAATTTTAAAAGTGCCCCTATTTCTGCTTTAAACTTTAGTTACCATCCCAAAATGAATCCCTGAGATGAAAAAAGTTGATTTTGGAGCATGATTTTTGAACAGGAGCTTCAACGGTTTTGGGGCATATGAGAAATTCCCTAAGCCCCGGACCCATCAATTTTGGTCAAAAATGAAAATTTTAAAAGTGCCCATATTTCTGCTTTAAACTTTAGTTACCATCCCAAAATGAATCCCTGAGATGAAAAAAGTTAATTTCGGAGCATGATTTTTGAACAGGAGCTTCAATGGTTTTGGGGCATATGAGAAATTCCCTAAGCCCCGGACCTATCGATTTTGGTCAAAAATGGAAATTTTAAAAGTGCCCCTATTTCTGCTTTAAACTTTAGATACCATCCCAAAATGAATCCCTGAGATGAAAAAAAGTTGATTTCGGAGCATGATTTTTGAACAGGAGCTTCAACGGTTTTGGGGCATATGAGAAATTCCCTAAGCCCCGGACCCATCGATTTTGGTCAAAAATGAAAATTTTAAAAGTGCCCCTATTTCTGCTTTAAACTTTAGTTACCATCCCAAAATGAATCCCTGAGATGAAAAAAGTTGATTTCGGAGCATGATTTTTGAACAGGAGCTTCAACGGTTTTGGGGCATATGAGAAATTCCCTAAGCCCCGGACCCATCGATTTTGGTCAAAAATGAAAATTTTAAAAGTGCCCCTATTTCTGCTTTAAACTTTAGTTACCATCCCAAAATGAATCCCTGAGATGAAAAAAGTTGATTTCGGAGCATGATTTTTGAACAGGAGCTTCAACGGTTTTGGGGCATATGAGAAATTCCCTAAGCCCCGGACCCATCGATTTTGGTCAAAAATGAAAATGTTAAAAGTGCCCCTATTTCTGCTTTAAACTTTAGTTACCATCCCAAAATGAATCCCTGTGATGAAAAAAGTTGATTTCGGAGCATGATTTTTGAACAGGAGCTTCAACGGTTTTGGGGCATATGAGAAATTCCCTAAGCCCCGGACCCATCGATTTTGGTCAAAAATGAAAATTTTAAAAGTGCCCCTCTTTCTGCTTTAAACTTTAGTTACCATCCCAAAATGAATCCCTGAGATGAAAAAAGTTGATTTCGGAGAATGATTTTTGAACAGGAGCTTCAACGGTTTTGGGGCATATGAGAAATTCCCTAAGCCCCGGACCCATCAATTTTGGTCAAAAATGAAAATTTTAAAAGTGCCCCTATTTCTGCTTTAAACTTTAGTTACCATCCCAAAATGAATCCCTGAGATGAAAAAAGTTAATTTCGGAGCATGATTTTTGAACAGGAGCTTCAACGGTTTTGGGGCATATGAGAAATTCCCTAAGCCCCGGACCTATCGATTTTGGTCAAAAATGAAAATTTTAAAAGTGCCCCTATTTCTGCTTTAAACTTTAGATACCATCCCAAAATGAATCCCTGAGATGAAAAAAAGTTGATTTCGGAGCATGATTTTTGAACAGGAGCTTCAACGGTTTTGGGGCATATGAGAAATTCCCTAAGCCCCGGACCCATCGATTTTGGTCAAAAATGAAAATTTTAAAAGTGCCCCTATTTCTGCTTTAAACTTTAGTTACCATCCCAAAATGAATCCCTGAGATGAAAAAAGTTGATTTCGGAGCATGATTTTTGAACAGGAGCTTCAACGGTTTTGGGGCATATGAGAAATTCCCTAAGCCCCGGACCCATCGATTTTGGTCAAAAATAAAAATTTTAAAAGTGCCCCTATTTCTGCTTTAAACTTTAGTTACCATCCCAAAATGAATCCCTGAGATGAAAAAAGTTGATTTCGGAGCATGATTTTTGAACAGGAGCTTCAACGGTTTTGTGGCATATGAGAAATTCCCTAAGCCCCAGACCCATCGATTTTGGTCAAAAATGAAAATTTTAAAAGTGCCCCTATTTCTGCTTTAAACTTTAGTTACCATCCCAAAATGAATCCCTGAGATGAAAAAAGTTGATTTCGGAGCATGATTTTTGAACAGGAGCTTCAACGGTTTTGTGGCATATGAGAAATTCCCTAAGCCCCGGACCCATCAATTTTGTTCTAAAATGAAAATTTTAAAAGTGCCCCTATTTCTGCTTTAAACTTTAGTTACCATCCCAAAATGAATCCCTGAGATGAAAAAAGTTGTTTTCAGAGCATGATTTTTGAACAGGAGCTTCAACGGTTTTGTGGCATATGAGAAATTCCCTAAGCCCTGGACCCATCGATTTTAGTCAAAAATGAAAATTTTAAAAGTGCCCCTATTTCTGCTTTAAACTTTAGTTACCATCCCAAAATGAATCCCTGAGATGAAAAAAGTTGATTTCGGAGCATGATTTTTGAACAGGAGCTTCAACGGTTTTGGGGCATATGAGAAATTCCTTAAGCCCCGGACCCATCGATTTTGGTCAAAAATGAAAATTTTAAAAGTGCCCCTCTTTCTGCTTTAAACTTTAGTTACCATCCCAAATTGAATCCCTGAGATGAAAAAAGTTGATTTCGGAGCATGATTTTTGAACAGGAGCTTCAACGGTTTTGGGGCATATGAGAAATTCCCTAAGCCCCGGACCCATCGATTTTGGTCAAAAATGAAAATTTTAAAAGTGCCCCTATTTCTGCTTTAAACTTTAGTTACCATCTCAAAATGAATCCCTGAGATGAAAAAAGTTGATTTCGGAGCATGATTTTTGAACAGGAGCTTCAACGGTTTTTGGGGCATATGAGAAATTCCCTAAGCCCCGGACCCATCGATTTTGGTCAAAAATGAAAATTTTAAAAGTGCCCCTCTTTCTGCTTTAAACTTTAGTTACCATCCCAAAATGAATCCCTGAGATGAAAAAAGTTGATTTCAGGGCATGATTTTTGAACAGGAGCTTCAACGGTTTTGGGGCATATGAGAAATTCCCTAAGCAACGGACCCATCGATTTTGGTCAAAAATGAAAATTTTAAAAGTGCCCCTATTTCTGCTTTAAACTTTAGTTACCATCCCAAAATGAATCCCTGAGATGAAAAAAGTTAATTTCGGAGCATGATTTTTGAACAGGAGCTTCAACGGTTTTGGGGCATATGAGAAATTCCCTAAGCCCCGGACCCATCGATTTTGGTCAAAAATGAAAATTTTAAAAGTGCCCCTATTTCTGCTTTAAACTTTAGTTACCATCCCAAAATGAATCCCTGAGATGAAAAAAGTTAATTTCGGAGCATGATTTTTGAACAGGAGCTTCAACGGTTTTGGGGCATATGAGAAATTCCCTAAGCCCCGGACCCATCGATTTTGGTCAAAAATGAAAATTTTAAAAGTGTCCCTATTTCTGCTTTAAACTTTAGTTACCATCCCAAAATGAATCCCTGAGATGAAAAAAGTTGATTTCGGAGCATGGTTTTTGAACAGGAGCTTCAACGGTTTTGGGGCATATGAGAAATTCCCTAAGCCCCGGACCCATCGATTTTGGTCAAAAAAGAAAATTTTAAAAGTGCCCCTATTTCTGCTTTAAACTTTAGTTACCATCCCAAAATGAATCCCTGAGATGAAAAAAGTTGATTTCGGAGCATGATTTTTGAACAGGAGCTTCAACGGTTTTGGGGCATATGAGAAATTCCCTAAGCCCCGGACCCATCGATTTTGGTCAAAAATGAAAATTTTAAAAGTGCCCCTATTTCTGCTTTAAACTTTAGTTACCATCCCAAAATGAATCCCTGAGATGAAAAAAGTTAATTTCGGAGCATGATTTTTGAACAGGAGCTTCAACGGTTTTGGGGCATATGAGAAATTCCCTAAGCCCCGGACCTATCGATTTTGGTCAAAAATGAAAATTTTAAAAGTGCCCCTATTTCTGCTTTAAACTTTAG
This sequence comes from Pseudophryne corroboree, assembly GCF_028390025.1. Lineage (NCBI taxonomy): Eukaryota > Metazoa > Chordata > Amphibia > Anura > Myobatrachidae > Pseudophryne > Pseudophryne corroboree. The sequence goes on from NW_026968361.1 coordinate 100,897, forward strand.
ATACCATCCCAAAATGAATCCCTGAGATGAAAAAAGTTGATTTTGGAGCATGATTTTTGAACAGGAGCTTCAACGGTTTTGGGGCATATGAGAAATTCCCTAAGCCCCAGACCCATCGATTTTGGTCAAAAATGAAAATTTTAAAAGTGCCCAAATATCTGCTTTAAACTTTTGTTACCATCCCAAAATGAATCCCTGAGATGAAAAAAGTTGATTTTGGAGCATGATTTTTGAACAGGAGCTTCAACGGTTTTGTGGCATATGAGAAATTCCCTAAGCCCCAGACCCATCGATTTT